>NC_090734.1:103181229-103196229 GCF_036898095.1 Palaemon carinicauda
AGCTTTCTCCAGATCCATAAACGCAACATACACCTCCTTACCTTTTGCTAAATAATTTTTGCATATCTGCCTGTCTGTGAAAATCTGATTCATACAACCCCCATATCTTCTAAAACCACCATGTACTTCTAAGATTCCATTCTCTGTTCCATCCTTAATCCTATTAATCAGTACTCTACCATACACTTTTCCAACTGTACTCATAAGGCTAATATAAATATATAGTCATGAATTTTTTACTGGTAGATGTAGGATAATGAAGTGCTTCGTTTAAAATGGTTTGACAAATCTACAGAACTTTTGCACCCTTATCATTCAGCACCCTTATCATACACACAAACATAAACAAACGTACGTGCGCACCCACACACATATACACAAACACACACACACACATACACACACACACACGCCAAAGTCCAGTTTCGCATCAACGGCATGACTCGCTCAACCACCAAAGCAGATTATGTTCCCGCGTCGATACCCGAGAACACCTTCCCGGAAATATCGGACTGGCTTTGTGAACAAGGAGACACCCCAATAGCGTATGACGCCCTCAAAACATATCTTCTGCAGCAGTACTCGCCATCGCCAGCCGCCCGTATAGCAAAGCTTTTTCTGCTCTCTCAACAACTGTTGGGGGACCAAAGGGCTTCGCTTGCCCTCAGGGAAATGACCAGTATCGCTCGCCTTCAACCTGCCGCAGACGGCTCTCCTCGTGAGGTGAACCTACTTCGTGTTCTTTGGATATGCCGTTTACCCGGACCTATACGCGCTGCCATACGCGATGTCGATCGTTTACCCATAAAGGACATGATGACCAAAGCCGACGCCCTTATGGACAGCCACTTCAAGACCTCCATTAACGCCTCCACCCCTGACGAAGAGGATGCCTATTCAACGCCAACCGAAGCTAACATGAATGCCGTAAGACATACACGCCTAACCCGTGATGTGCCGGAGCGGCGACAAAGCCACCCACCACCCACCAATCGGTCGCGCCCCAACAAACGACTTTTACACCCACTTACTACCTCCCATCCGCCGCAGTTTTGCTACTACCACTTCAGATTCGTGGCAACCGCGAAGAAATGTGCCGAGGATTGTCAGTGGCCAAAAAATGAGTAAGTAGGCCATCGCTCTAATCTTTTCTTTTTACATGATGCAGGAACGGGCGTACGATTTTTGGTAGACACGTGTGCTTGTTGTTCTCTTTTGCCAAGGAAACTCTTCAAGACACGACGTAGTCTGTCTATATCTGCCGACGTCCACTTGGTAGCTGTCAACGGATCTGCGATACCCACCTACAGTTACGAGAATCCCACATTATCGTTCGGAAACGGTAAATTCAACTGGAAGTTTCTCGTTGCTGACGTCACAATGCCAATCCTCGGTGCAGATTTCCTCTCTCATTTTCACTTTCTGGTCAATGTCGCCCAACAACGATTGGTCAAGGCAGACTCGTACTTGTCGACACCTCTTCAATCCGCCCCCTCTAACCTCGCTCTCTGCATTAGCACACCCACGGAGGCCTACGCCCACCTCCTCACGTCGTACCCGGTAGTTTTCGGTCCAGAACTTCGCCAAACTCCCACGGTTCCTGCCAAGCACAGTATATATCACCCTATCAAGACGACGGGACCCCCAGTCTTCGCAAAATTCAGACGTTTGGCACCGAAACGATTGGCAGTAGCCAAACAGACGTTTGCCAAAATGGAGGAAATGGGCCTTTGCCAAAAGGCCTTCAGCCCATGGTCGTCTCCCTTACACATCGTTCTGAAGAAAGATGGCTCCCTCCGTCGTGCGGGGATTACAGGCGCCTGAACATGCAATCAGATCGGGATCACTACCCCCTCCCAAACATTGCCGACGTGACCTTCTACCTGGATAAAGCAAAGGTTTTCTCTACGCTCGATCTCCTGAAGGGGTATTATCAGGTGCCTATGAAACCAGAAGACATCCCCAAGACTGCCATCACCACTCTGTTTGGTACATACACCTTCAATTACTCCTGTTTCGGCCTTCGTAATGCTGGGGCCACGTTTCAACGTCTCATGGATAGCATCTTAGGGGACCTCCCTTTCTGTGTATGTTATGTGGACGACATACTTGTGTTCTCCTCCTCAAAAGAGAAACACCTACGTCACCTGCGCATCGTGTTCGACCGCCTGTAACGAAACGGCCTTGTAGTCCGGTACGACAAGTGTACCTTTGGCGCCAACGAAGTGTCGTTCTTAGGGCACCGCATCACTCTTGAAGGTGTCCACCCCCTCCCTGAGAAGGTAGCAGCCGCTCAGAACTTCCCCGTTCCCTTGACCATCAAAGCCCTGCAGGAATTCTTGGGCATGATCAACTATTATCACCATTTTCTGCCAGCCATTGCCTCCACTCTTGCTCCCCTCTATGCCTCCCTCAAAGGCAAGCCAAAGGACGTGAAGTGTGGTCCCCTGCAAGAAGCAGCCTTCTGCAATGCAAAAAAGGCCCTATCAACTGCTGCGGCTCTCACTTTTCCTATCCCACATGCCCCTCTCCTTCTCTCCACCGATGCTAGCGACGTCGCTATTGGTGCAGTACTCGAGCAGGTGGTCAATGGTTCGCTACGCCCATTGGCCTTCTTCAGCAGAAAACTGTCCAAGGCAGAATCGGGCTATTCTACCTTCGACCGAGAACTGCTGGCGGGGCACTTGGCTGTTCGTCACTTTCGTCATTTCTTAGAAGGTACGCCCTTCGTCATTCTCACAGACCACATGCCTCTGGTGCACGCCTTTACTCGACAGTCAGATGCCTGGTCTGCCCGGCAATACCAACATCTCTCCTCCGTGGCTGAATACCATTGCACCCTTCAATACTTCCCTGGGAAAAGGAATCCCGTTGCCGACGCCCTTTCAAGAAACACGTTGGGTGCCATTCAACTGGGTTTTACGATCCTCGTGGGGATCGAACCAGGCTCTGTTGAATTGATTAATGAAATGGGGACATTTCAACTACAATAAACAATTACACAATAGGAAATATAGAGAGAAAACATAATTTTATTTACAACTAGTTAAAGGTAAATGTTTCTTGATTGAGTACTTAGGAAGCACTGAACTAAACAAAGATAATCATTTGATTAAACTACACTCCAGCAAATAGGGGAACAGTCAAGATAGTAGATGAATAATATAAAAAGAATACTATTCTTCACAGCAGCTCTCGACGGTTGACAGGAACATATTTCAGGTCCAGGCGTTTCGTGGTCGGTAATGAGAGCAGGGGTCAACTCGTTCTGACATCTCGGACAAGGTTGGTTACGTCTGCATTCTGGTCCTTACGTCTTCTCTCCTTCCCTGTGCTTGTTCTCTCTCTCTCTCTCTCTCTCTCTCTCTCTCTCTCTCTCTCTCTCTCTCTCTCTCTCTCTCTCTCTCTCTCTCTCTCTCTCTGTTCTTTTGTCCGTCCTCTTGTTCTGTCTTTCGTACTGCTGCTCCGTCTTTCGTACCCCTCTTCTCTTGTTCTCGTTGAAGTTTATATATCCCTGTACGGGAGGGGTTAACTATGGACAATTCCATATAACGAAATTTTCTACTTTCTTCTATCTTATTGGTCTTCCTTAAAACCACGCCTCTATGATAGCATCTTCGCGAGAGTTGTGCTGGTGTCATCAAGATCCATATCGCGCTATAATTGAAGCGAGGCATGTGTTTACCTTTTTCGTTAATGTATATTCTTCGGCGACAACACTGCCCTTCTTGTCCTATGGGTCCTTTCATAATGTTGGCTCCTTGGTTTGCTAGACAGAGAATCGTTATGTCCAAAGACCATTGACATAGGCAACTCTAATAAATTTCTTGAAGTCCATCAGGCCTGGTGACAGTTTTCAGTAAACACTAGCAGGGCCTCCTCTCTCTCTGTTTCTCAAGAGTAGAAAATTCACAAGTTTTAACGTTCTTTTCTATATTATTCTATCTACCCATGACACGTCCCCCTAAAAGAAAAAAAAGGAAAATCTACTGATATTATTTTTTTTTTAAACAAAATTATCAAAGGAGAAAATCACTTATCCCTAAACTGAGAGACAATTACTTCATTACTCTCGTGTCATGTAACTAAACTAAAGCTCACTCTTACTTGTTGATAGAAGAAAAAAAAAACAGAAAGAAACTCCAACGCATGAGACGTTTATTCTTATTCTTAAACCTATCTAAGTAAACTAATGGATTATGATCAGTATACACAGTTAAAACATGACCACTACGTACATAAATCTCAAAATGTTGTAAAGTTGATACTAAACTAAACTATTCCTTCTCAATAGTTGAATAATTCTGCTGTGCTTTATTTAACTTCTTCGAATAATAAGCTACAGGGTGCTAGGTCCTGTTCACTTCTTGTAACAGAACTCTTCCTATTCCAATATCACTTGCATCTATCGCTAAATTAAATTCCTTGCTAAAATCGGGCAACTTTAGTACGGACTCGTGAATCATTATAGCTTTTAACTTATTGAAAGCTTCGATATATTCATTATCAAATACAAAACTTCGTCCTTTCTTGAAAATATTTGTTATTGGAGCACTTATTTCTGAAAAATTAGGAACAAACCAGCGGAAATATTAAATCATTCCGATGAATCTCATTGCCTGTTTTTTACTGGTAGGGATTGGGAAGTTGATGATAGCTTCTATGTTCCCATCTTTTGGACAAATCTTACCTAGACCCACTTTATGACCCAAATATGTGATTGAGGTTTTTCCGAATTCACATTTCTTCAGATTTAAAACAAGTTTTGCTTTTCCAAGGACTGCTAATACTTTAGCCAAAATGCGCAAATGTTGCTCCCACGTATCTGAAAATATTACAAGATTATCCAAATACACGACACGGTTATTAATTCCATTTAAAACTCTATTCATTAATCTTTGAAAAGTACTCGCTGCATTTCGTAGACCAAAAGCCATAACTTTGGGTTCATAACTACCGGAAGGTGTTATGAAAGCAGATATTTTCTGTGCTCGATTACTTAAAGGTACATGCTAATAACCTTTGGCCAAATCAAGTCACAGCCTATCTGATCCATCTTCCTTCTTAACAAGAACTATTGGAGAACACCAGTCACTTTCGCTAGGAACAATCAAACCATTGTCTAGCATATACTTAATTTCCTGTCGAACTGAATTTGCTTTTTCTGGGCTTAGACGGTAAGGGCTTTGTGTAATGGGTTTTGTGTCCTGCAACTCAATATCGTGTTCTAAAAGATTAGTAAAACCTAATTTATCACTAACAGTTTCTGGATAATATTAAAACACATTGAGTAATTCCCTCGTTTTTTCTTCCTCTAAGCTAGAATGAAACAATGCGAAATTATTAAGAACATCAGAGTTCTTCTCAAAAGTAATCTCTCTCTGCGACACGGTTACAACTGGCATTGGACGATCATTATATTTCTTTAGCAAGTTGATGTGCAACCACTTAGCTCTACGCCTACCCATATCAATTAAGTACTTCAAATTTCCCCTTTTTTCTATGATAGGAAATGGACATTCGAACTTATAAGATAATGAGGGACCTTCTTACTGGACTATTACCAAGACTTTATCACCCACGTGGAAAATTCTGTCTTTAGCTTTAAGATCGTACTTTCTTTTAGTTTCCCCTTGACAGTTGCCCTCGTTTTCATTTGCCAAACGCCATGCTTTCCTAAATTTTCTTTGTGATCTTTGATATTCTGTATGTAATCCTTTCTACCTTCTTCTTGCATTAACACACACTTCAAAATTTCTAAAGGTCCTTTAGCAGTGTGACCGAACAACAAATCAAAAGGACTAAATCCCGTGGTGTCATTAGGAGTTAATCGTAAAGCCAAGACGACAAAAGGTAACTTTTCTTCCCAATCATGTTCAAAATTGTTAAACAACTTCTTTAAGCAACTTTTCAACATTTGATGAAAACGTTCAACAATTCCTTGTGCTTCAGGGTGGTACGGGGTGAAAGTTACGAGTTTAATCCCAAACTCTTTCATTTTATCTCTGAGATACTTTGATACAAAATTGCTACCATTATCATTCTGTATAACGTAAGGATGTCCAAATTTAGAGAAATAGTTCAGCAAGCGTTTAACTATAGTTTTTGCATTGCAATTTCTTACTGGGATTGCTTCTCGATATCGTGTTAGTCTATCAATGATTGTTAATAGATGAATATTCCCTCCCTTACTTCTGGGAAAAGGGCCAACGATATCAATTACGATATTCTCAAAAGGTTCTCCTACCGATGGAATATTACATATTGGAGCCCTGGGATTTACTTGTTTAGGTTTGCCAGTCATTTGACATTCGTGACAACTTAAAACATATCTCTTCACACCACTTTTCATTTTAGGTCAAAAAGTACGTTTTACTTATACACTTGAAAGTTTTATTTACTCCTAAATGTCCTTGTTCATCATGTGCTAATTTCAAAATTGATCCACGAAGTTTCCTAGGAGTTACTAATTGCTCTATGACCTCCTCTTTGCTACCTGTCTTAGGACGAACATAGCGACGCAAAAGTTTGTCTTTCAAACTAAATGTTTCCTGACAAACATTTTGAGGTTCATCATCCAATTCACATTCAAAAATTTGAGTTAGTGTTTCATCTTACCTCTGCATCTTAACTAGTTCATCCTTATTCAATATGTTAGTTTCTGAAACACTACAGCTGCTATTACTCGGGCCTATTTCTTTGTCTATCTGTACATCACTTCTTTCGACAGCTACATCATCATCTCTGCTCACATCATCAACATTTATAGAGTCAGTTTCCTCAGCTACACTCATGCTAAGCTCATCACTGCTAAGAGTTGCCTCAAGTGTGCATTTGCATGCGTCTGACGCATAATTGTTGGCAACTTTGATGCTGCTAGGTATTGCTCCTAAACTTCTAGACTCTCTGACCTAGAAAGATCTAGAATAATTACACTAATATATATGTGCCCCGAGTAGGCATACAAACAGAAGAAATCCAGCATATCCCTTTGAATGAGTCAACATCCTCACTCTTCAAGTACGTCGAGTGTGTGCCCTCTCCAAAGTGAATAAGTTTTTTACCCAACACATATCGTGTGTGGTGTGTTCGAAGGTTAATAAAACTTTGAAGTTGATTTCAAAGTTAATATTTTGTTGTATGTGTTGGTATTATATAAATTTTTGTAATTGACTCTGTGATTTTAGATAAAACGGTGTATTTTGATTGCTATCTGGTCGGAATCTTTGTGTGAGCTAAAATCATATAAGTTTCTGGCACTTTTATGTAAATTTTATAAGAATTAGTCATTAGAGTGTTGAAGTTTTAACTATTTTCATTAATATCTAGATTAAGCCTTTGTGTAAAATCAAATTTCCAGTGAAACTTGGGATTTTATAATTTTCAATGTATAAAATTTTCTTGTGTTAGTCTAAGGATGTGTTCATATATAATATTTCGAGAGACTCCTTGTGGTAATGATTTTTTTTATATCAATGTTGTAAATTTTTTATGAAATATATTTTTTTTTGTAAAGTGCATATTATTTCAATCCCCACTATTTCTTGTAGAGCTTTCTTTTATCCCGCTTTATGAATTGAAATGAGAGGCTGTTTTGAATAATTCAAGTATTTATTAATTCAGTTCTGTTTTGAGTGTACTTAGGAGCGGAAAGGGACAACTGCACACTGCCAACTCAACACTGCCAACTCAACTCCGCTGTATATATATATATATATATATATATATATATATATATATATATATATATATATATATATATATATATATATATATATATATATATATATATATATATATATATATATATATATATATATATAATGTAAAACTTACTGGTAAGAGACTGATGTCTCGCCAGGTAAATCCTCAGACATCTGGGTAGCGTCAGGTTCCGATTTCTTTAATGGCCTCTTGTGGCATGGTTGGTTTTGACCTGGCCTTTCATTAGAAGCGGCTAGCATTCGATCCCAAGTATGAGGTAGAAATTTGTTTCTATTTGAACACGAAGTTATGTTGATATTTATCAATATCGACTCATTAGGGGTAACTTGAATGAATTACTACCAATTGTGTCACGAGGTTGGCCGGGAAATCGGGTAAAACTCGCTGATAAGAGACTGATGTCTCGCCAGCTAAATCCTCAGACAGCTGGGTAGCGTCAGGTTCCGATTTCTTTTTTGGCCTCTCGTGGCATGGTTGGTTTCGACCTGGCCTTTCATTAGAAGGGGCTAGCGATCGATCCCAAGTATGATGTAGAAATTTATTTCTATTTGAACATGATGTTGTGTTGATATTTATCCATATATATATATATATATATATATATATATATATATATATATATATATATATATATATATATATATATATATATATATATATATATATATATATATATATATATATAAAATTTATATATATATATATATATATATATATATATATATATATATATATATATATATATATATATATATATATATATATATATATATATATATATATATATATATATATATATACATATGTACATGGTTTAATTGTCTCTTTTTGATGAACAATGGAATGACTTCTTTATCCCAAACTATTGGGTAATTCTTAAAGCACACCTGGGTTGACCGTTTTAATCTATACAGTAGGCGAGCCAAGGAAAGGAAAAAAAAAAACGGTCAGCTAACAAGTCATTCACCCAGATTTGAAAGGTCTAAGAATATAGTTCTTTAATTTGATAATCTCTTTAAATTGTTTCCTTTACAATTATTGTTTTCAACCACGTGGTGACAACAAAGTTGAACCACTTTGACATAACAAAGCAAAATTTTTATAAAAAGATTATCACACTAACAGAAATAATCTTAATTTATATATCAAATAAAATAATTTCTCAATTTTTATTGATTATTAAAAGACATGATTCTTTACAAATTATTTGATTAACTAAGTTTAATAGAATGTATTAGACAATGACGATTATATTGTTTTAAAATTTATCTAATTAATAGACAAAATTTTTGTACAAAAAAGGTTCAGTTATCAAACGTGGTTAAGGTGACTCTTCGTCAGATGAAGTTAGTTCTATCACAAAAGATTCAATGAATTCGTTATGACAGACGTCATTTTTCATGTTTTCCTTCATAATGTTATCTATATCCTTAATAGCCTTGGCCCTATTTTCCTTGCAAATCTGAAACAATCCCGGTTTTGATATGTTGGTTGCATCTCTCATACGTTTGATTGCTTGGTCAATTACATTATGCATATCTCATATTAAAATGAACCGATACACACTGTATACCATTTTCCTTTCTTCTGGACTAATAATTCGATGCGGGGAACTCTCCATGGTGTTTACGGATGACTATTGTGCGAGACAAAAAATGCCAAAGCTATATATATATATATATATATATATATATATATATATATATATATATATATATATATATATATATATATATATATATATATATATATTATAGCTTAAAAGTTGTCCTGGTATTGAGCTGTCCAGGTGTCGAGTTGTCCTGGCGTTGAGTCAGTGGTGTTGATTTGGTGGTGTTTAGTTGTCCTGCATCCACTAAAGAGACCCTCGGATATTTAGTATTTTTATATAGTGCCATCTAAGTGTTATATAGTTTTCAGATATCTGGTTTTAATTTAAAAGTCTAACAGAATTATGTTAAAATAGTCAGGTGAGTTAGGATCTCGAGAGGTTTTGTAATTCTGCAGGCATAATATATAGTATAAATTTTGGTGCCCAGACATAAGACCATAATATATATATATATATATATATATATATATATATATATATATATATATATATATATATATATATATATATATATATATATATATATATATATATATATATATATATAATTTCCATCCTAGTATTGCTCAGTATGATCCTAGGTAGTAGGTTGGCCAGGGCACCAGCCACCCGTTGAGATACTACCGCTGGGGAGTTATGGGCTCCTTTGACTGGCCACACAGAGTTGCATTAGATCCTTCTCTATAGTTACGGTTAATTTTTTCACTTTGCCTACACATACACCGAATAGTCGGGCCTATTCATTACAGTTTCTCCTCCGTCCTTATACACCTAACAACAACGAGATTACCAAACAATTATTCTTCACTCAAGGGGTAACTACTGCACTGTAATTATTCAGTGGACACTTTCCTCTTAGTAAGGATGGAAGAGACTCTTTAGCTATGGTAAACAGCTCATCTAGGAGAGGGAAAGTCCAAAATCAAACCATTGTTCTCTAGTCTTGGGTAGTGCCATAGCCTCTGTACCAGGTTTTCCACTGTCTTGGGTTAGAATTCTCTTGTTTGAGGGTACACTGGGGCATACTATACTATATCATTTCACTTCCCCTTGTTTTGTTAAAGATTTTATAGTTTAAAGTATTTAATTTTTTCCTTGTTTCCTCTCCTCACTGGGCTATTTTCCCTGTTGGAATCCTGGGCTTATAGCATCCTGCTTTTCCAACTAGGGTTGTAGCTTCGCTGGTAATAATAATAATAATAATAATAATAATAATAATAATAATAATAATAATAATAATAAAAGCTTGTAAGAGACCAGAACACTTCTATTCATCCCTTAATCTATTACACCTTCACTACCCTACCACTAGCATTCATCCTTTACCACTCAACATGGCCCCCTAGATCTTCCCTCCCATACCACTTCCTATAGAGCCCCATAGATCTGCCCATCCTCCCCCTATTCTGTTCCACATCCTTACCATTCTTTTAGGTTTCAAGGGAAGGTGTCAATGCGAATACGGTGGCTGGCTATTTTCGGCCAGGTGAAGAAGAAGAAGAAGAAGAAGAAGAAGAAGAAGAAGAAGACGAAGAGAGAGAGAGAGAGAGAGAGAGAGAGAGAGAGAGAGAGGAGAGAGAGAGAGAGAGAGAGAGAGAGAGGGTCTTTGATGCCCAGATCAGATGGGACTGGGGGAGGGAGGAAGAGTTGGGATCGGGGTTAGGATACTGTAATTGGCAGGAAACGAACATTGGTGAAGCTAAGGACTTTTTCTGCTATACACTGAAGGATTTTTTTTTTTTTTTTTTTATATCTCGAAAAGTATAACGATGTTCTGAAAATAGGATGGCCTCTACTATCCTATCACTATACAACGACCTCAGAGGCGCTGTCGGTCAGGGATATTTTCGGCTTTTATTTTCTCTCGTTATTACATGTTGACTTTTATTTGATACTTTTTACCAAGTTTTTATCAGTCGTACGTTTCGGTATTCAGTTTAGCTTTGTATGCTATACCATTGTTTATTCTGGTACGAAAGTTATGTAATGTTAATATTTTCTATTTTCCGTAGAAATTAAATAGGACTTAATATCTTAATAAGTAGGTACGGTGCATATAAAAGGGATCGAATATATATATATATATATATATATATATATATATATATATATATATATATATATATATATATATATATATATATATATATATATATATATATATATATATATATATATATATATATATATATATATATATGATTCAGGTAGTCCTTATTTAACGACGTACCTGTTTAACGACAGCTCGGAGCAACTAACGGACAATATTCATGAGTACTACGAAGCATAAACCTGAATGTACACTAGTTTTATTTAATCTCTGACAATAGATCAATATTTTTATAAAAAAAGTATACTAATAAGACAAATATTTTCTTGAATGTTTATTTTCTTTCACCTTATAAAAATTAAATACTTTAGCTTCGTAAGTTAGTATTTTTTTTTTCATTTATTGAAAAAAAAACGAAAATGAATATACAAAATTTGCAAGTCATTCATCGTAGGGTTTATATCACGTGTCTTGTGACGTCATGGATCTGGCGGAAGCGCGCTGACAAACAGAATAATTTCCTTTCAGTGTGTTACCTCGGGATCAGAGCCCCATGTGAAATCACACAAAGACAGCTTGTGACTCTCTGTTAGTCGAACCCTGTACTGTATATATATATATATATATATATATATATATATATATATATATATATATATATATATATATATATATATATATATATATATATATATATATATATATATATATATATATATATATGTCTTAATCCTTTCATGAAAAATATACAGAAGTATGAGTTTTATACAATGAGATCAATTACCCTTTTTAGAGTACTTTCTCATTCATAAATTGTGGTGGACGATCACTGAACTCTATTATACAGTAATTTACATGTCTTATATGTGATAGAGGTTGTGTTGAAAGCTTCTTGTTGACAGTATATTTCCATGTTTGTGGAGAATTCCAAAAAATCTAAGAATTCAAAATATTGACAGAGCAACATTGCATTTACCATTTCAGATTGATAAGCATTACCTCCAAGGCGATCATAAGAGCAAGTAGGTATTTGTCTGAATATCATTCTATGTGAAGTGTAATTACAAAAATGTTTATAATAAAGTGAAAATAACCCTCATGTTCCGATGTCTCATTATCCATTGATCTGGGACATATGTCTGTTTTTGTATGCCAATGAAATAAAAGATCAAGATACAGTGCTGATACGCGAGGACTAACATAGCAGACCCTGCTGCTGCGGGAGATGAAAACGAGGGAGCAGCTGGTTATAGTGGAGTTGATGAAGAATATAAATAACAACAATGCTCGTAGGACTTACAAAATAGGTTAGGTAACCTAGTCGAGTTAGTTAACAGATTATTAGTTGAATGATAAGAGGAGTGGCGCGCAACCACAGCATATCTGACCTACATAAACTGAGATCAAATGCACACGAGTGAAAGCGCACATGCACAGCCTATTGAAGATACGCAAAACGTCATAGTTCGAAAATTGTCAGAACTCCAGACAAGCGTTAGGCCCTTTGATTATCAACGGCCTAATGAAGGGTTCCAATCGATCAGAGTATTTTTGAGAAAATTTGAAGTAGCCACATTTGGGTGGTCAGAAAGAGAAAAAGGAATTCAAGTAATTAGGTTCCCGAAATTATACTAAAAAAAAATTACGTTTAATTAAGGAATACACCTTACCCAATGCAAGAAAAAAGGGGACATGAAAGAAAATCATAAACCCTAAATTCGAAAAGGTGATACCGTTCTGTTTTGGCATTTTTCGAGATCCTGAATCATAGGCTATACAGAGTGCCAATATCCCAGAAGGTGAAAAAAAATCCATTGTCCGTAAACATATTCCCAGTTTAGTAAGCCTTTATTTATGTGGTTATTTGTACGATAACAATCACTCGTTAGCTGATGTAGTGATGGATATACAAATCTCTCTAGACAGTTTGCCAAAAAGAGACAATAATGGAGAATAGCTGCCCCAATGGCGGAAAGGTGGCAGCCATGAGAGGCAACCCCAAAACTGGGAGAATGTAGAACGTTAGTGTTTGGGAGAGGGGCATCAATGAGTGGAGTACCCCACCCAAATATCCCCCTCTGTTACACTTGGTAGGCCTATTGTCATCTAGCTACAGAGTGCCAGCAAAAATAATGTCAAGGGCGGACTGTCTGTTGCACACACTCACCACCACCACCCCTTATTTATTTCTTTATTCGTTCACTTTTTTTATTTATATATTTACCAGTTTACATCTTTAAGTGCTTGCTTATTTATCTAAATATCTATCCTGTAACCGAGTATAAATATTTTTCTTTTTCCCAATTTTGGCATTGATCTGTTCAACATACGACTATTTATGAGCTATTATTTGTTTTATGAAAATAGTAAAATAGTACTGATACTGATGATATGAATTTTAATTCCATGTCCTATGATGATGAATAATATGGATAAAACAAAGACAATTTTGATAATGAAATTATCATTTTAGGAGTTTCGTCTTGTTCATATACCCTGTTCATTCTTATAAGGTAGAAATACTTAGGACATTATGATGTTGATGTGTTTTATATAAAAATAAATTTTCCATAATTGGTAACGGTTCGTACTAGCTATTTAATTGTAATAATCGAGGGTGATATTATATTGATAATTTAGTTTCCCAACAGAGATGGATACAATAGATTTTATTGTATTACCATAAGCATGGAATAAGTAGAGGATTTCGTGGATACTGTGGATATTATGCTATGTTGGTTAAGATCTTAATGTTATATTTAAATGTGACTCTCTGCTAACTTAATTATGTATTTTATTAACACCTAATTTTTATCTTTAAAGAGAATTGATGAGGAAAAAAGGTTAACGATTGATTGATTGATTGATTTGAGGTTTCCTGACATCCTGACGCCTATGGTCACTAGCACCAAGAAAAAGTTGAAATTAAGATCATATTTATAGAATAAACAATGATATAATAGCTACTAAAAGTAATAATAAAATACCTTGTTGAAATCTAAGAGATCTTTCCATATTAGTCATATGGCTATATAGAGATTATCTCATTAATATCTTTAATATTGACATTAGTTTACCTGAGAGAGAGAGAGAGGAGAGAGAGAGAGAGAGAGAGAGAGAGAGAGAGAGAGAGAGAGAGAGAGAGAGAGAGAGAGAGAGAGAGAGGGGGGGGGGGAATAATACTTCTTCATAACTATACCCTGGAAAGGTATGATGGGTCGTTTGCGACCCCTACAGCATTTTCAAAACCTGTTTTTTCCCCATAAATCATCAGCTGTCTCGAATATGGAAGTGATCGACCTGCAAGGGGTGACTAGTCTACATGCCATTGTCTGCTTTAGGACTGATTTTCGTCTAACTTCCCTCCTTCCCCGTTTTTTTACCCCCCCCCCCCCCAGGGGTCGACCTCGACCCTGAATACCTTTATAGGGGTAAGTGATCAAACAGCAAAGTTATTACATAATTATAAATTGTCGAACAGTGTTGATACTTGTTTGGTTCTTTATAGTTGGAAAGTGTGGGTGGAATGTGTGTCTACCACTTGCATGACATTGGTTTTGGCTTAGATGCCATATATTGCCATGAGGTCCATTTTCCCTCAAATGCTAATTTC
>NC_090734.1:103207492-103219992 GCF_036898095.1 Palaemon carinicauda
TATATATATATATATATATATATATATATATAAATATATATATATATATACTGTATAAGTAGAAACACTGTTGCAGTGTAAAAGCGTGTGCGAAACACGTGCAGAGCATAGCAATCTAATACAGTGAACCCTCGCTACTTCGCGGTTCGACAATCGCGGATTCACCACTTCGCGGGGTTTTCCCCATAACCCATATATATATACATATCGCGGATTTTCCGTAAAATTCGAAAATACCGCGAAATCTGAAGACAACCAAATACGATATTTTGTTACCAGTAATTCCATTAATACTGTAATTACTAATATCTGTTCTTACTGATTGTTCATTGCATTACATATGATATATAATTCAGTACAGAAAGAAATAAAACACGAAAAGAGAATGTGATCATACGATAATTCAGTACTGTATACAGTACGTAGTAAAATTAAATCGAACATGAAACGCAAATCAGATGCAGTCATACCATATTAGAATGGTGTACTGTAATGGATGTGCTTCTTTTCCATGAATTTTTTGTATGTATACGTACGTAGTACTGCATCCAATAATATTCTTTGTTGCAAAAATCACATTTCGAATAAGCGTACGAGAGAGAGAGAGAGAGAGAGAGAGAGAGAGAGAGAGAGAGAGAGAGAGAGAGAGAGAGAGAGAGAGAGGCGTAAAATAGCGTACGTAAAGCTGTATTATTATTATTGTTATTATTATTATTATTGTTGTTGTTGTTAATAAAATTATTATTGTTATTATTATTATCATTATTATTATTATTATTACTGTACAGTATTATTATCATTATTTATTATTATTACGGTATTTACTTAATCTACGTACGTTCGGTATGCGCGGGGCATCTTCTATGAGTAGGTAACCTACGCATCATAGTACTGTAAGACGGGTTGTGATTGGTTCAAGCGCTGATAGATGACGAATCAGAACTCAAGTTTTGTTATCTAGCCTGTGATTGGTGTTTTGCCCGCATCTCCTACCCGCAGCATCTAAGTTCTCGCGGGGCTGGATCGTCCACTCTCTGTTACCGTGTATCGCTGAGTAGACGTTCTTAAGTGTGTGAATCTGTGCTGTGTGCGACTTTTTTAAGTTGAACTTTTTGTTACTGTAAATCCTACTGTAATGGCTCCCAAGCGTTCTGCTTCTCTTAAGGCTGGTAGTGAGCCTAAACGCCACCGAAGGATGATGACGATAGCTGAGAAGGTTACGCTTCTCGACATGTTAAAAGATGGTAGAAGTTACGCGGCTGCCGGCCGCCATTTTGGCATCAACGAATCTACTGTTCGCTATATCAAGAAGGACGAGGCGAACATTAGAAAGACGGCTGCAATCACCTTTAGCAGATCAGCGAAGCTAGTCGTTACAACGCGTAATAAAACGATCGTACGCATGGAAGGTGCTTTGGCTGTGTGGATTGCCGACTGCCGGAAGAAGAACATAGCGTTGGATACGAACACCATCCAAACAAATGCTTTGAGCTTATATGAGAATTTTGCTGCAAAGGAACCTAAAGACGACGACGGCAACCATGCTGAAGATGATGATGATGCAGATGATCCTCAACCAGGGACATCCACTGATTCCCAGCCTCAGAAAAATTTTTCCGCCAGCAAAGGATGGTTCGCGAAGTTTCAGAAACGCTTCGCCCTGAAAAGCGTTTCCCTGCATGGGGAGTCTGCTTCCGCTGACACTGCCGCTGCTGAAACTTACGTGAACCAGACGTTCAAGAATATTATCGCCAAAGGTGGATACAAGCCGGAACAAGTCTTTAATATGGATGAGACTGGCTTGTTTTGGAAGAGAATGCCGTCGCGAACTTTCCTGTTCAAAGAGGAAGCCAAAGCCTCTGGCTTTAAAGCATTCAAGGATCGCGTTACCCTCGTGATGTGTGGCAATGCTGCTGGATTTTTGTTAAAGCCGGGGCTTATTTATAAGTCGAAAAATCCTCGCGCTTTGAAAAATAAAAATAAGAATCTCCTTCCCGTGTACTGGATGCATAATCAAAAAGCATGGATTACGAAGATGCTGACCTCCAACTGGTTCCATCAGTGTTTTATCCCGCAAGTCAGCAAATATCTCTTAGAGAAGGGCTTGCCATTCAAGATCCTTCTCCTTATGGATAACGCTGGTGGACACGCAACTGACCTGTCGCATGAGGGCATTCAGGTTGAGTTCCTGCCACCCAACACCACGTCATTAATTCAACCGATGGACCAGGGGGTTATCAGGGCGTTCAAGGCCCTCTACACGAAGAACACCTTGGCGAACCTCGTTGCGTGTGTGGATGCTGCCCAAGATGACGAGGATGAAGATTTTAACTTGAAGGCGTACTGGCGGCAGTACACCATAGCCACGTGCCTGCAGAATATTCAGAAGGCACTTCAAGAGATGAAACCTGCAACCGTGAATGCGAGCTGGAAGAAGTTGTGGCCCGATAATGTTTACGACGACAAGGGATTTACTCCGTCGGAAATCCAACACTCTGCAATACGCAAATCTGTGTAGTTGGCTGCCATAATTGGAGGTGACGGGTTTGTCGACATGACGACTGAAGACGTCGACGAGTTGTTGGACTGCCATTCCCAGCCCCTAACTGACGCAGACCTCGAAGACCTGACGAAATCGGCAAGTGAAGAAGAGAGTGATACCCAGGAAGAGACCCAAGAAAATGTCGAAGAAACGGGCTTAACATTAGAATGGCTTGCCAAGCCCTGCAACCATGCGAAGGAGTTGAAAGAAATGTTGCAAGAGTGGGACGAGGATATGGTTCGCTCGATGCAATTCTGCAACAAGATCGATGAAGACATGACTCCCTACAAAATGCTCTTGGATCGAAAAAAGAAGCAGCGGCAACAACTTCCGATCACAATGTTCTTCCAGCCTCGCAAAAAAGAGCCAGTTCCTCCTGCTAGTACGCCTTCGGAAGAAATTGAAGAAGTTTCCCAGTAAGAAGTTGAAGAGGTGACCCAGGAAAAGACACCTCCGTCTGAAGAGACGTAAAATACTACCTGGCTGCACAGTAGAACACATCATCAGCTTCATCATCATCATTTCTACTGTGCAGCAAATTCATCGCCATCACCATTCAAGTTTTTCTTCAACTTCTTTCGTGGTGAGCACAGTAACAATCTTTATTTTTTACTTTAATATTCTTACTGTACATTCTAAAACTATATTTGTGCCTGTTTTATAGTTTAGTACTGTACGTACTGTATGCATTAAGTTAAAGGGAAGGTTTTAAAAGTCTACATGTTGTAACCTATCATATTTTTCTTGTTTAAAATTTACATTTACGTACGTAAAACAATCTCTCTCTCTCTCTCTCTCTCTCTCTCTCTCTCTCTCTCTCTCTCTCTCTCTCTCTCTCTCTCTCTCTCGTAAATTGTTTTCCTGCTTTGCTACGTACAATACTGTAAATTATATTTGTAGGGTAACATATTTTGTAAATGCTTTTACTGTAAATACTGTATGTACTGTATCATTATTTATCACTATCATCATGCGCGTTAAATGCCTTGTTTGTTCTGAGCGTGGTTGTTTACTGAGCGTACACGCCGTCGTTTCAGGCGGCGTCATAAAGAAAAACATTTCATTTGGAAGTCCTAAGAAAAATACGTAAACTAAAACATTGGTAATAAAAAAATCAACATACAGTACTGTATAATCAATATAATCGATGCAAAAACTAACCTATACATATATGTGTACACTAAATGAGTTTGTTTCTTCATTATGATCAGAGATGAACGTAAACAAAACATTGGTTGCCATTTTTTATCGTGCTTTTTAGGTGTTTAGGAAACGCATGATATAAAATCGCCTTTAATATTTGTGCCTGTTTTAGTTTAGGGTGCTGTAGTACATGCATTAAGTGTTCTGTACATTAAAGGGTGGTTTGTTAACAGTACTATGTACAAGGGAAGGTTTTAAAAGTCCGAATATACATGTTAAATAAATAGGTAAATATGATGTCACTACTTCGCGGATTTTCACCTATCGCGCCCGCGTCTGGAACCTATCTACCGCGATAAACGAGGATTCACTGTATAGCAGATCAAAAGGCAATTAATTTCATTGGTACTGATTTTCTATCATTTTCTTATTTCATATGCAAGTGATGAACTTATTTGCGTAGTTTATATGATAACAGGGATCGTCCAGACTCTGTTTCACATATCTTTGAGTGAATAAAGTTTAGTGTTGCCCTAGCCTACTGGAAACTTCCTTCTTTTGCGATCTTTCGAACTTGGATTCGATTCCAGCTCAAGCTTGATAGTCTGCAATGTCTGCAACATATCCAGCCTCGTGAGGTAATACTGGGGTTAGGCGTTTACTTTGGGAGAGCCTAAATGTATACCTGCTGAGTCATCATCAGCTATTTCCTTGCCCTCCCCGGTTGTAGCTTGGGTTGAGAGGTGGCTTAGGTATTGATCAAAAGAATACTGCATATGTTCAGTCTCTAAGGTATTGTCAATTTCCTTTAAAACTTATTAAACAGTCTAAGCCACAAATCCTGAAAAAACAGAGAAACTTTTTGTTTTACTTATATAGATTGCTTTTAGACACCCATTAGAATTTTTTTTCTACAGATCATTCTACTTAATGATCAACCCAAATAATTTGATTTACTTTTACTTGCTCCTTTTATATGTTTTACTGTACTGTACTACTTCGACAACTGCGTTTCGTATTTACTTCCGGAAAATCGTTTTCTTCCATATATATAAATGCAATATCATTTGTGGATTGACTTTTTTATTACGATGTATTTGTTAATATATTCATATTAGTATGACATTGCATTTATCTTTAATGAAGAAATACGTGGTTTTTTAAAGAACCGAAGAATGCTCTATTTGTAATAGTCTATTCAGAATAGCTATCTTCAAGCTTTTAAGGCATTTTGATTCCCTTAAATAATATACTACATATTTTCTGTCGCTTTTCGAAAGAAACAATCAGACCAACTGTTCGGATTATCAGTCACTAATTAGGGAAACGTGTTTATAACATATCAGCATAGTTTTTTATTTTTTATTTCTCGGGTTATGGTGAGCAATTGGAAACGTCTCTGTTTAGCGCTCTGCCAGACTGGGGTTCGAGTCATGTTCAAGCTCGATAGTTTCTTGCAGTGTCTGCAACCTAACCATTCTTGTGAGCCAGAGATGGGAGCTTTGGTGGAGCTCAGTAATGTGTACCAGGTTCTAGCTTAGGTGGCGATGGGCTTAGCCACTGACCATATTAGTCCCAGAGCTCGGAGGATTTTATTTTTGTTTTCTAGTGCAAACGTTCTCACAAACACAGTGGTAACCGTTTCTTTAAAAAAAAAAAAAAAATTAAAAATGGGTGCCCTTTGTAAAAATAACCATTCTTGCAATTTCCAACTTACCAATTTAAATTCTGATTTTCTGAATGTAAATGTATATAGTGCGTCCAAAAATTATTCTAGGACAAATATACCTTTTATGATTCATTTGGACTAATTAATGTTGGATTTATTATTATTATTATTTTTTTTTTTGCCATTTAGATTACCTGAGAAATCGTTAAAAGTCTTTGCGAAAAAGTGAAATATTTTTTCTTTTTCTTAAATGTTGCTATGTTGTACATACAGTTGGAACAACTTATTCCGTCTGTTTTAAATGTTTGCTTATTTTGAGAGTTAACAAATCATGGTTTTCAATTGTATGTAATAAAAATGAGAATGCCTTATTGGACAAATATAGATGCAAACGAAATATTATTTTGAATTATACCAACAAGTATATTATTACTGATACAACTATATAACATTGAACATAACATCACAATGAAATATTTAGATAAGCCATGATCCATGGGCATGCTAGTCTATAAAGTTTTGTGGTGTCATATTGTCAGCAAAGTATTCTGCATGAGTCACAATCGAGACATCCACCTGATGATGAAACATTAAGTTTACTGTCCCACATCAGAGATACGTTCATCACTAGTCAAACTGAGCTTTATTATTAGTCACATATATGTTGATGTTAGCCTGTGTATCATCACTGAGAAGAGGTACCACACTTTATGGAAATTGACTATATCGAAGCTTGAGTTGTACACGGTTGAGGGAATTTGTCATCTTTCGACATGTCATAAACCTAGCTGGTTCTGTGGATTTTATATAGCAGGGCTTTGTCACATAGTGACATGCTATTTGGATCAATTTCATGATATTTTTTGTAAAGAATCATCATTCCACTGCGGTGCATACTTGTGTTGGAAAAGAGCAAATCAAGCGTTATTGATGCTGCTTAGTTTCGGTTTCTGCAAACCATACAATGCTCAAGTGAACTTTTCAATTGTAGCCAGATATTCTGGAGCGACTGCTACATTAGCCCCAAAAGATTGCAAAGGCTTCTTTAACACTATCATGCTTCGTAATCAATTCCAGTGGTTTCAGCTTTGTTCATGAATGATGGTATGTAGTCTGAACCAATGAAGGCATGCAATTATGTGTCTTCCTGTATTGTTGCTGCTAAGGTCAATGTCCCTCCAAATAGTGATTTGATTTGCAACGAATAAATAATTGTACCAATTAGACATATACAAAATCTAAAATTGTTCCCATGGCCCCCACTGAGGGTTACATCAATGTACTTGCAGTTCTTGGACAAACATTCTAGGAACCATAGTATACTATACTCATGATGAATACCTGCATGCAGTCACTCACATCATTAACTCCCACCTGTTACAATGCCGACCAGAAAGGCAACCACTGAACGAACATGAGCTCAATACATCAGATTTTGCCATTAATTCCTGACGATCAGAGCTGTTGATCAAGTAGCCCAAAGCACCAAAGAAGGCCAAAGAGATGTGAAAGGGGCCAAATGCAATAACCAGGATGTTTTATGTAGGTGCCTTTGTGTCGTGTATTTATTGTGAGCTTTGCGACAGTCAGATCATGGTGAACAATGATGAACTCCTGACAACATTCTCTTACCACAGGCGGGGATTTCTTCATCATTTCAGTAGCGACATCCAACCTGTTTAGTTGTAAGTTGATATTCTCCATGTACACTACTTTCTGTCGTGGAAGAGAATCGGTGGTCAAAATCAAGTTTTACTCTATATATATAGGCAACATTCATCCTCCATAGCATGTCCTCTACTATAAGCAAATGAAGTTTGGTGGCCCTGGAATCTTGTGAGTAAAATAAATAGAATAATCTGAATTTTGGCTTCTTTTGATATGGCTCCATTTTGTTTATCTCTGAAAGAAAGATTATTTTGTTGAAGCTGTTTAGACTGATGAAAGTATTCCCAAAGATGTTTCAACTGATGCCACATTTGTTGATGTTGGTGTTAAATTGTTTTGAGCTCTTGATATGCTTGGCAGTTCACTATCTGTGTCTAATACTTTTGATGAGTGACTGCCGTTGTAAAAATACTCTAGTAACATATAGAAACAGAGTCATGAAGTGTTCCTTTTCCAGAAAGTCTCAAAATTTTCATCTTAGTTATAAATGCATTTACAAACAGGGTAGAATTTAAGGAATATTCCCGTGCTAGATGATGATATATGCTCAATGGTGGATCATAAGGTATTATCTTTGCATGTATATTTCCTGGTATCGTTTGTCGACCAGCAGTGAAGATCTTATAAGATTGGGAATGATGACCATCTCTGTCACCTTAATAGTCAGGAAATTTAAATGAGATGTATTTCGGATCATTTAATCATTTACTTTTTGCACTATGAGCATGCTTAACTTTGACCAATGTATTTATATCAAATGATTTCACCTTATCCATACAATTTCTAGTTGTATGAGAATACAAGAGATCTTGCTTGCCAATTTCTACACTACACTATTGAGGAAAGCACATATAAATCTGGTAAAATTAATATAGTATATACGGTACAAGAACAAGGGATATATTTGCAGATATTTCCAAATTAAAATAATTTTTTGAGCAAGAAAAGCCAAGGTGCACAAGAAATTTGGGAAGTTATCCAAATATTGGTATAATTTGAAATATGTTTATATGATTATATGATTATATGACCTTTCATTACTGCATTGCATATCTTGACCATATTATGATAGATTTTCAATTATGTAAGATTTATTTTGGTCAAGAAAGATGTGCCACAATAGTACCCACAATTTATTTCATTAGTAAAAAATCTGAAAAAAGAGAAAATTACAGATTGTCACTTGTTCGTTATACTTTGGCGACATCTCTGGTTATCTGAATGCAACAAAGCAAAAGAATTCAACTTTATACACACCAATGGAATCATAGTTAAGAATCCTGCCCATAAAATAATTATATCAAAGTATTATATATATATATATATATATATATATATATATATATATATATATATATATATATATATATATATATATATATATATATATATATATATATAATATATATATATATATATATATATATATATATATATATATATATATATATATATATATATATATATATAAATTTATATATATATATATATATATATATATATATATATATATATATATATATATATATATATATATATATATATATATATATATATATATATATATATGATTATATGATTATATGACCTTTCATTACTGCATTGCATATCTTGACCATATTATGATAGATTTTCATTTATGTAAAATTTATATTGGTCAAGAAATATGTGCCATAATAGTACCCACAACTTATTTCATTAGTAAAAAATCTGAAAAAAAGAGAAAATTACAGATTGTCACTTGTTCGTTATACTTTGGCGACATCTCGGGTTATCTGAATGCAACAAAGCAAAAGAATTCAACTTTATTCACATCAATGGAATCATAGTTAAGAATCCTGCCCATAAAATAATTACATCAAAGTATTATATATATATATATATATATATATATATATATATATATATATATATATATATATATATATATATATATATATATATATATATATATATATATATATATATATATATATATATATATATATATATATATATATTCGGAAAATGAGCATTTACATTCATATGACTCAAATTGTGAGACACAAAATTGTATGTCGCTTATTTTAACGATTGTTACCGATCTTTAATTTAAATTTTTGAAGAAATGGCTACCGCTGTGCTTGTAAGAAATTAATTTTTTTAATTCCTGAGAAAATTCTACTATGGAAACAATGATCAGACGTTTTGCTCTCAAAAACATAAATAAAACCTATGAAGCTCTCTGGATATATATTTTAAGTATGTGGTCAACCTACAGGGCATTGCTCTGTTAGCTAAGGCATTGTCACTATCCCCTGTATCTACCATTCATGCACCGCCCTTGAACTTTCAAAACTAAACATCACCCTCCAAACTCGAAAATAAGCATCAATTATGAGTATATAATATCCTTATCTGATTATATACGTCAGATGTTCTTCGGGTAATTTTCTTTAAAATGACTTAAATTTACTTTTATATTGATAGAATTTCATTGAAATATATAATGATAATCACTCAACACACGTTTCTTTCGTAGAAGTCCAGTCACTGAATGAATAAAAAGCACTGTAAATCACTATAATTCCTGGCATACCTGCCAAAAAGGACAAGAAGATCTATTTATTTTCTTGAAGGCCAGGAAGGTCTGAAGCTTTCAATTTTTCTTAAAATACAGGTTATGTTTCATTTCCTCACAAACACACAAGGTTGGATTACACTTGACACACCTTCATAAGAAATGTACCTCAATATAAAGTGTCATATCAGAAATGTAAAATAAATGTGGATGTACTCTATATCCTCCAGAGTCTACACGATCTACTCTTTATTATCCTACTTCAAAATCTCATACATGCAGATATTGTTTTTATGTTGAAGTGGCTGACACAGGTCGTTTGTTGTAGTTTATATATGACAGATCCCTTTTAATTTTATTACTGTTCTTGAAATATTCCATTTTATTTGTTCATTACTTCTCATATACGTTAGTTTATATATTTCCTTATTTTCTTTCCTCACTGAGCTATTTTTTCCTGTTGGGGTCCTTGGAATACTGGCATCCGGATTTTCCAGCTAGGGCTATAGCATAGCGAATAATAATAATAATAATAATAATAATAATAATAATAATAATAATAATAATAATAATATATTTCCTTAGTAGACCCTCTTTCAGGCAAGTATTGTTGAAGATAATGGCTGCCTCAGTTGCATTGATCTATACTCCGTCTTCTCGATGGCTCTAATTATCTTCTTTTCAGGACTACTGCATACAGCCAGTAATTGAGCAAAATTCATCCTTCATGGTGGGTAGTCAAATTCAGGAATAACTGGCAAGTCAAGATTTTAATATAAAATTCACAAATCAGGTAATATTTACAATTTGGGTAAAAGAATAGAGAGAACAAGCTACACGTTTCGGGTGTATTGTCTCCCTTCCTCTGGCTTGAGTGTTGGAAATGATGGGAGCTACGTCCTTATATATGGAAAATCTGGTTTAGGCATAGGCAGCAAATTTTCATTGGCTACCTCGGGCGTCGTGGGTGGAGTGAATAGAATGTCTGATCCTCATTGGTTAAGCTGCTCGCCGAGAGCGGCTGTAGAACAGTCAGAGTGCCATCCCACTCACTCATGGGAGTTGAGTCACCATCTTGTCCTCTGGGAGCTGGGTTCTGATTGGTGGGAGCGCTCGCTGAGAGGGTATATAGGCTAGGCAGACTAGCCTGTCACTGATCAAAGCTCTCGTGGTTGGTTATGTCTAGATTTTTTGGGTTGGCCTGATTGGAGGTCTAATGGTTGGTTGGGTTACTTTTCCGTGTGTTGCTCCTTCGACAGGAGGGGAGGAGGAACATTTTCTGGGTAGTGTTGAGAGTCGGCTTTTCTCTCTGTATAAGAAGAGCTTTAAGTATGTGAAGTCTCCTGCTATCTAGAGCACGGCCTATGATCTCGGTGTTCTTGATTATTTCCTCACGTTTGATGATGTTGTGGACGTGGAGGGCATGGGCTTTTATTGCACCTTGTAGGACATGACAAGACAGTCTCTTTAACAGACGCATGGTGGTCATTCCTATGTAGCGTCCAGCGCATCCTGGAACAGGGCATAAATAGGAATAGACCATGTTGGTCTGTCTGAGAATATGCTGAGTCAGCGGGGCTGAGTTGTTCCTCATGATGAGAGACCTTGTTTTGATGGTTTGATAATAAATAGTCAACTTGACCTCTGTATTTTTATCCACAGGGGAGACGTGACTCTTTATTATGTCTCTCATGGACTTTTCATCCTTTTGGTAATCTCGATGCATGAACCCTTTATGGTAAAGATTGATGGTAGTTGTGGTGTTCACGTTCGGTTGTTCACCCTCGTACCAGGTGTCCATGGCTAGCTTGATTTCACGGCTAACTTGTCTGTTAGATTAGCCAATGTTCACCAGGGTCTGGGTGACTCGGTCGAGTTCTTGGTGTGTGGTAGCCCAAGAGGAACAGTGGGAGAGGGCTCTGCAGATGTAGGCCTTGATGGTGGAGGCCTTGTACCTGGTAGGGCATTCACTGTCTCCATTCAATCATAATCCAAGGTTAGTGGGCTTAATGTACACACTAGTATCAAATACGGTAGGGTTAGGAGATATGGGAACATCTAGGAAGGGTAGTCGTCCATCTTTGCTATGTTCGACAGTAAACCTAAGGCAGCTGCATTCCTCAAACGTCCTGTGGAGGGTCTCGATGTCCTCGGTAGAAGGGGCCATGACAAAAGTGTCATCTATGTATCTCACGTACACGCCTGGACGATGTATTCGTGAGAAAACATTCTCTTCAACAACTCCCGTAGAAAAGTTGGCAAAGAGCACACCAAGGGGAGAGCCCATCACTACACCATCCTTCTGTAAATACGTGTGGCCCCTGTGTGTGGTAAAAGGGGCCTTCTTAGTACATATTTGAAGCAGAGTTCGGAGGGCCCCTCGGGGATGTTCGAGGTTGGAATAGAAGGGTCCCTGTAGACTCCTTCCAGGATCAAGTCGATGGTCTCCCCAATAGGTACGTCAGTGAAAAGGGACTCCACATCCATGGAAGCGATGGTGCCACTGGTGGGGGATTCTTTTAGCTTACTCATAAACTCAGTAGATGACACGAAAAAAAACCTGTTTAGAACATAAGGGGTCAAGAGGTTGTTGAATCTTTTTGCCAAGTGGTAGGTCGGCTTCGGGCACTGGCCCAGATTAGGTCAGTGTCTTAACAGTACCATATAGGTAACCAGGGCTAAAGTCCCCAGTGATGTTCTGGAGGTGGACGGCGTTTGTGGCTGCATTAATTTTTGAAATTTTCTTGTTTGCCTCTCTCTTGATCTCTTCGATGGGGTTGTAGGAGAGCTTTTCAAACTTGGATGAATCTCCCAATATCAGGTCGAGTTTACTGTGACACTCTTCCGTAATTTGGAAAAAAAAAAGAAATAAATGCAGCCACAAACACCGTCCACCTCCGGAACAACTTTTATATGGG
>NC_090734.1:103222492-103229992 GCF_036898095.1 Palaemon carinicauda
AGAGCATTAATGTACCTGTGGATTCAATTGTGCTGTTATCTCGAGTTGACTATTTCCTAATTGGACATAAAGACCAAAGACACTTGATGTTACCACAATACGTCAATCAACTGAGCACGTCATGTGCCAGTTCTTCCTGCCCCCTACAGGGAAAGTCTGTATAGACCCTAGGAAAAAACCCGAGGATAGTGAGTTCAAGGAACAATTTAGCAAACAGAAGTATTTTGTGTCATATATACGTAAAGAGTAGTTTGTATCAGGTACTGAATAGAGTACTGTACCTCCCAAGTCTGTCAATCAGACAAGTTTATGTTCACGTAGGAATCATAATACAGTAACAAACATAGTACAACCAAACTTATCTGTTTGCAAAACAAGGGATCTTGTCCCTCAAGATCTCAAGAGGATCAAGGATGCTCTGAATATAATGAAACAATCTTACGGCGAGATAGACGCAAAGATTCCTTCCATAGTTTATTAACAAGAAACACAGAAGTTATGATTAAATCATATATTTTATGCTATACATAGACATATAAAAGCATAATGGTAACAAAAAAATAAATAGGTTTCGTCTACCAGAGAAACATTGCCACTCTATGAAATAGGAAATTTCAATAAATGTTATCACTAAAAACATCACGTATAAATATGCTGGCACACATGTCAAATATTATGCTTAAGTTCACTTAACAGAGTAAGACAGTATACAATGTCCATATCGACACTCAATATCATGATATACCGAAGTCTATCATGTACACCCTTCACTAACAGTCCCAATTAGTGCACTGTCCTTCGCAGTAATCAAACTACAGGCTTTATTACACAGCCTGCAGCCACCACATGAAGTTTTATTTCTTGCAGTTGCCTCGCATAATGCATAAAAAATACTCTGGAGGACTTCCAACCAGTATAAGCACGCAGATTATCCAACGACATAGTTTGGAAAAAATTGAGAGACGAGGCAACCTTTCTCGGATCATGACCTGCGGGTGTACTATCAGGATCCGCTCTGCGAATAAAGTAAGGGATTTTCGCCCTTATCTGTTTCAAAGATAATGTCGAACCAGAAGTCTCTCCCCTAAAAGGTTGGCCTTCCCTAAATTCTGAAGTTCTACGAAGATAGACCTTTAAGCATTCCACTGGACAGAGAGATGCTTCTTCCTTCAGAGAGCAGATTCTCCAGGGGCCCCATCTCTTAGTGGGTAGCTCATTCTTGGCGAGAAACGTCGGATCCGGAAAGAGATTTAGTTCACCATTTGGTGTAAACTGTATGTGGCCGTCCTCCCTCGAGAGGGCCACAATTTCACTAACTCTGGCTCCTGAGGCTAGTGCTACTAAAAATACCCCTTTCTGAGTCAAGTCTTTTTAGCGAACAATCTTTATTCTTCAAGGTCGAAGCCAGATGAAGCACCTTATCCAAGGACCATGAAATAGTCCTAGGAGGGGCTGCAGGTCGAAGTTTAGCACAGGCTTTCGGAATCTTATTGAAGATTTCATTAGAAAAGTCCACTTGGAAGGCATAAAGAATCGGTCTAGCCAAGACAGATTTGCTTGTCGTAATCGTATTAGCCGCTAGTCCTTGTTCGTGAAGATGGATGAAGAAGGACAAGCAGAAATCCGTAGAAATCTCTTGAGGTTTCTTCGCCTTAACAAAGGCCACCCATTTCTTCCAGGAAGATTCGTATTGTCTTCTCGTTGACTTTGACTTGTACTCTTCTAAGAAGTTAATACTGTCTGCTGAAATCCCGAACCTTTTCTTGACCGCTGGGGTGAGAAAATCATGAGATAAAGGTTCTGGGGTTTCTCTGATGAAGCGTAGACAGTCGATTTCTGTACTAGCTGTGTCAGAACTGGTTCCGGCAACGGGATCAGCTTCAGGCGTAGTTCTGTTATCAACGGAAACCATACACTGCCTGGCCACTTGTGGGCCACTATCGCTGCCCATCCCTGAAAGGATCTCAGTTTGTCGAGTGCTTCCAACAAAAGGTTGGTTGGTGGGAACAGGTAAATCCTGGACCACCTGTTCCAATCCGGGGACATTGCGTCCGTAGCTTCTGCTAGAGGATCCTCATACGGGGCTACGTACCGGGCCAACTTCTTGTTGTCGCTCGTTGCAAAGAGATCTACTTGCAATCCTGAGACTTTGTTCAATATGAACGAGAATGATCCTGCGTCTAGGGACCATTCGGACTCTATCGGGCTGAACGCGGATAGAGCGTCCACTGTCACATTGTGGAATCCTTGAAGGTGGACTGCTGATAAGTGCCATTTCATCTTCTTGGACAGATGAAAGATTGCTAGCATCACATGATTTAGCTGAGGCGATCTCGAACCTTGTCGATTTATGCATCTCATAACCACTTCGCTGTCTAGAACCAGACGAATGTGGATAGAGCGGCGAAGTTTCAGTTTCTTCTGGGAAAGAAACACTACCATAGCTTCCAGGTAATTGATGTGGAAGAACTTGAAGAGGGGGAACCAAGTTCCCTGTACCTTTCGATGATGAGAATAACCCCCCCATCCTTCCTTTGAGGCATCCGTGTGGACGGTGACTGCAGGAGGGGGTGGTTGCAAGGGTACTTTTCCTCTTAAGCTCTTCACTTCCGACCATGGCTTGAGAATTGATCGTAGACGACTTGGTAGTGGTCTTAGTAGATCTCTTCGATCGTTGTAAGCGAATTTTCTCCAGATCCCTGATGCCTCTTTTAGTCGTGCTCTCAAAAGTGGGTCCGTCAAAGAGGCAAACTGGAGAGACCCCAACACTCCCTCCTGTTGCCTTCTTGATATTCTTCGAAATTTGAAGAAGAATTTTGACAGCCCCTTCTATCTCCTTTCTCTTAGCCATCAGCAACGAGAGGCAATGTGACTGTAAGTCCCAGTGAACTCCCAGCCACTGGAACTTTTGAGCTGGAGACGGCCGAGCCTTTTCAAGTTTATCTTGAACCCTAGATACTCTAGGAACTGGATCACCTTTATGGAGGCTTGCACGCATTCCTCCTTGGATGCTGCCCACACCAGCCAGTCGTCCAGGTAAGCCATTACCTGAACACCCTTGAGGCGTAGTTGTCGAGTAACTGCGTTCGCAAGCTTTGTAAATATTCTCGGTGCGATGTTCAAACGGAAGGGCATGGCTCTGAAGATATATCTTTCCTGGAGCTTGAACCCTAAGTAGGGGGAAACCTGACGGTTGATTGGTACATGCCAGTACGCATCCGTCATGTCTATGGAGACTGTGTATGCCCTTTTGGGCAGAAGGGTCCTTATGTGCTGAAGCGTCAGCATTCTGAACTTGTAGTTCACAAAGAACTTGTTGAGTGGAGATAAGACCAGAATGACTCTGAGCTTTTCCGAATCCTTTTTCGGAACACGGAATAGCCTTCCTTGAAACTTGATGGACTTTGCTTTCCATATTACTTTCTTGTCCAGTAATTCTTAAACATATTCTTCCAAAACTGGGGTTGAAGGTTGGAAGAAATGAGGAAAGCTTGGTGGAGTCGGGTTCCAACTCCACCCTAGTCCCATCTTGATCAGGCTGTGGGCCCAAGGATCGAAGGTCCACCGATCCTGAAAATGGAGAAGTCTCCCTCCTTCTGGCAGCATCTCACTTTGAGTGCTGGTTGGAGGATTTACCTCCTTGGCCACGTCCACCTTTGTAGCCTCTTCCTCTGAAAGGGCGTCTAGAGGAACCTTGAAAGGATCCTCGAGACTTTGGCTTAAAAGAAGCCGATTGCCTTTCAAAGGCTGGGGTGAAAACTGGCGACTGTGTCGCCAGTGTTTGGGGCACCAGTTGAAGGGTGGTGGTAGGTTGTGCCACTGTGTGGGACACCGTGGCCACAGGAAGCTGTTGGTGTTGCTGTCTTGGTTGAGAGGGTAACCGAGGTCGTTTAGACTTGTTCTTCGGCTGGGGACGTCCTTCAGCCGAAGATTTCCTCTTTGAGGATAAGCCCAACTTGGAGAGCAGATTTCTGTTCTCCGAGGCAGCCTTATCTACGACCTCTTTGACCACATCACTAGGAAAGAGGTCTTTTCCCCAGATAATAGAAGCTATGAGCTTCCCGGGTTCGTGTTCTACGGAGGCGGAAGCAAACACGAACTCTCTACAAGCCGTCCTGGCTTGTACAGGTCCTTAGTTACTGTAGCCAAGTGAGCCTTGGCAAAGACCACATACATGTCTGGGGTATCGGGAATGCTAGCCATTGTTTCTAGCCCTTTTTGGAGAGACATAGACACAGCCAGGCGTTCTTTAGTCTCGTGTTCTCTTCTTAAGAGAAACTCTGACAGCTTTGGGAGGTCCTCGTTGAGCTGTTGTCCAGCGATATCGGCCTCGAGCTTCCCGACTGAGAAGGTAACATGAACGTCCTTCCAGTCTTTATCATCTGAAGGGAAAGCAAGGGAGAAGGGCTTGCATTCTTCTAGCGTGGGACAGGGTTTTCCTGCCCTCGCCGCCTTCAGGGCTGCTTTAAGCCCTTTATCCATAAAGGAAAAAGCACGTTGAGGGTCAGCAATAAATGATGGGTATTTCTTGCTCAAAGCCGGCACCTTTGAGCTAGTGAATGCCCTCTCTATTAGGTTTGACGTAAGCATAGCTTGCGCCTTAACGAGCTCAAAGACAATTACTTCTTTGGGCTCTGTCTCTTCTTTGGCTACCGGTTTATTTTTGAGCCGGACATAACAGTCCGGGTAGACCCCTCTGCTGGGCCAAAACTCAATCTCCTCCACTGGAACGGAACCCAGTTTCTCCGAGAGGAAGATCCTGCCTGCTGACATAGGCATATGTTCCGCATACCTCCACGGGTTAACGTCGGAGAATGCAGGAAGGTCCTTAACGTTTAGCTTCTTCAGGGCTAGGCGTGAAGAAACTAACTGCTCAATTTCTGACCGGAAAGTGGTCTCTTTCTCGGTAGACCTCTTCTGTAAGTCATAAACCATTGACATTAAGGACTGGAGAGTACTAGTAATCGTCTCCAGATGAGGCGGTTGTGAAGATGTTGAGGGTGCTGGCTCAGCCACCGCAGCCAAAGAAACCGAAGCCACTTCGACGTTCTCCACATCACAAGCAGGAGGGACAACTGCCTCCTGGTCTAACTCTTCTACAAGGAGATTCTTCTCGGTCTCCTCAGAGACGACAGACATATTGTCGTCTAAATGGATACTTTCCAAAGTATCCGCAACATCAGATTCTTTAGGCTTCTGAACCTGAATCTGCACCAAAGGGATTGCAGGTTTCGTCTGGGGGATGATAGCGTCATCACGCGCTCCGGGGAAGAGACAGTCCCTCATCCTAGCATTAGGAAGGTATGGGCCCGGGGTGTTCTTTTGAAAACCTCTTACCCATTTACGCAGTGCAGCCCTAGCTGCATCCCTAGACTCGGTAGACTTTTGTTCATCAAAAGCCTCCTTAACCAACGTCTCACACACGGTACATACCTTCGGGTCAAAGTACTTGAGAGCCCCTTTGGTGATAGAACAGCGGGCGTGAGACCTACACACGCCATGTCCGTAGAAGTCCTTGCTGCGGACCTTACAAAAGTTGTTCCCGCACTCAGGATGCTCCTCCTGTAAATAAAAGAAAAGCAAATGAGTTTTCTGTGAAATCTTCCGATTTCAACATAACAACAGTTATAATATTTAGCTTAGATAGGGTAAGCTATAGAAGGAAAGATACCCACATGTGTTTCCCGATCAGCCATTTGCTATGACTCCCCCCCCCATTTTGAACTAAAAAATTCATAAGGAATTAAATAATTATAGAGGAAATATCTAAAATATTTAGTGTCTTCTTGACACATCCTCTTAAAAAGTTCAATATAGTGGATAATATTAAATGGATATAACCATTATTATAGAAGAAAATCATCTCTCTATATGCTGGTCTCACAAATGGCTGTACAAGAACCACTTGTAGGCTGGAAAAAATAATAATTTTTCCTGGGTACAGCAGTTGTCGGCGGCAGTATGCCGTCAATGTTGCCGCCCCCACCGATACTACCGGCCCTGCCGACACTGCCGGGCCTGCCGGCAATGCTGGGCCTGCAGGCCCTGCTGGGCCTGCCGGCAATGCCGGCCCTGCCGACAATGCCGGCCTCGCCGACACTGCCGGTCCCACTGGCAACGTCGGCATTATGGGCTAGCTAGCATATGCCGACAGGCCAGCGTTGTTTAATATTTGGATGGAAGGCATAGGATAGTTGCCGGCAAGCTACTCAGTTGCCGGCAGACATACCTAGGACCTAACCAGCGGCATCGGTCTACGATGTCCGAGGAAAGGGTTAACAGCGAACTGTTAGCCTAGCCATCCAAAACTGGCGGCAGAATTAACTGCTGACGTAGCCCATGATTGATAGTAGGAGAAAGAGATAAGGATAGAAGACGGCAAAGATCAACTAAGACGTCTACATCCTGAAAGAGTGTGCCAGTGGAAGAGGGAAATAAATTCGGGCTTCCACTCAACCATATCCCATCTTAAGGCATATGGAAGGCATTCCAAGGGAGGATTCTAAAGTACACTCAAAGATATGAGGTTATCTACCAGCAGCGTACTAGCTACGGACAGAAAAACTCAAGCCAGGTCCACAGACGTCCATAGGAACATATGTAGGGCCATGGCAATAAGGGTGTTGGATCATTCAACACGAAAGAGATAGCGGGGCAGGGGTAAATAGTCCATAAGAAAGATAATACCCTAGGGCCTTACCTAACCTGAAGGATTCTGTCCTCATAGTAACCTCAAATAGGGGAATTCAATTCCCCAGGTTAGGTTGGGCAATGAGAGAACGTCCGAAAACGAACTCTAAGAGAACAGAATCTCGTACCAGGAATCAAAACAGGGAAGAAACCTATCTTCCAGTTAAGAACCCCTAATACAGGACTGACTGCTAGACCATAAGGCGGAAATTGCGAAACAATAACCACCAAGGTCTAGGGAGGCTAGCCTCCTGAATAGCAACTAGCCCTACTGGAATACCGATAAGCTAACTCAGTTGCCGGTATAAATCCAGGTAGCTAGATGCCTAACACAGACTTTACTCTGATGTCCCGTCCTCAACTCCAAACTCAATGCTGAAAAGCTACTCAGCTGCCAGCTCAGAGAATAGGAGAGAGAAATGAAATGCCCCAGAGAATTTACCAAACCATAGGTAACAGCAAATTCACTGAGGATAGCCTAGGCTAATTAGAGGGAAAGGGAATTACTCTTATATCTCATAGAGATAGTATTGACTTAAAGGGGCAATGATGTCTATCTTAACCCTAAGGACAACACAAGAGAAATGGGGACATACAAAGTATACTAAAGCACTAAAGCTATTAAGCTAAAGAGCTTAGAGAAACGTTCTACGTAACTCTAGTATACTATATGGAAGAGGAAAAAGAAATAGTATTATCTTAATTGTAAAAAATATTGCCTAAGCTTAAATAAAACTTTACCAGGAAGGTTATATCATGCATTAGGTGTGAAAGTGCCTAGGCTACTAGCCTAGCACCCGAGAGGCTCTT
>NC_090734.1:103234526-103244526 GCF_036898095.1 Palaemon carinicauda
ATATATATATATATATATATATATATATATATATATATATATATATATATATATATATATATATATATATATATATATATATATATATATATATATATATATATATATATATATATATATATATATATATATATATATATATATTTTATAATTAATGCATACATGCATGTTTTTTTTGGCTCAGGCCATGTCGTCCTGATGGAAGTTCCTATTAGGTAGCTTTCTAGGGTATATTTGACTTCAGTGATATTCCCAGAGAATTTTACCGTAAGGTATCCAGAATTCTAACTCATGGAGCGAATATCCCTAAATAATCTCACAGGGATATCGCATAAAATCAGAGAAAACTATTCTTGACAAGTCACATAGCTATCTTCGCCCTGAACAGTATTAATTCTTTGAGGGGGATATAGTGACAAGAATCTGAAACGAGAATGAAAAGAGAGCCGCTCATAAGGCATCTCTCCTATTCCGTTTCCAGTGTGTATCTGATGAAGGCGGTGGCGCCCTCTTTATCCCTTTTTCGTGTAGCTCAACTAGTCGGTGTTTTCCCTGTGTTCTCTCGTTATTTTGGATTTAATTCAACATTCTGATGACTTCTCCGGCCTCTTCTAGGAAGTTGAGTATCATGTTTATTATGTATAAATGTAGGCTTTTGTCGTTTTGAATGAAATCAAAAGTGATTTTAACGTAAACAAGAGCTGTTGCCTACTGGAGGCATCCTGGATGCTATCGATCGCTCTTACGGGTCAGTTAGTTAGCTAGAGCGACGTTCCCGGTTTGTTACGCTTTAATAATTTTGCTATTTAGCTACTCTAGAAATGCTTATATTGTTCAGTCAGTGTTAGCTCGGTGAATTCGACACGTGTCGAGGTTCCGATCCTGCCTTTCGGGAGGCTTCGTAGCCTAGACGTGTGGCACTAGTACTTTCGTGCATGGTATAAGTTTTTCCGAGTGTTATTTTATTGAAGCTATAGGCAAATATTTTATACATGTAAGATATTGTTGAATGTTTTTTCCGAAATTGTATACCAGAGAGTTTCGGTGATTTAGGTAATCGATTCTCATCTTACCTAGTCTAGTATTCTAGATACAGTAGTATACTTTCGCACATACCCGATTGTTCTTTTTCTCCTCCGGAGGCTAAGTTCAATCCCTCTCTCCCTCTGTAAGCCTTCGGTTTAATCCTAGTGGTTCTATCTGTATAATAATTCAGGTATAACTATTTTAGAATATGTCTGTCCTGACCTGATAACCAAAGTGACTGGTTTTTTAGGTTAGAGCAGAACATCAGAGTTTCTAGTCTGTGGTCTGCTTCTTCCTAGCATAGAGAAAGAGTCTCCTTTGCTAGGTTAGGGGCGGATAAAGGAAGCTTTGCTTCCCTAGTCCGTGTTGGAAGGATTCTGTACGAGATGATTCCTTCCTCTAGTGGCCTACCAGACTGTCCTGTGTTGTTTTTCTCGGGCTGTAGAATGAGTTTTCTCTGTTGCCCGGCGAAATAACTTCACCTAACTATGTTCTGGTTGGGAGGAGGTTAGCAAGTATTGCCAATCTTCCTCCCTGATAGAAAACTCTTGGTTAGGATGAGCTTTCCTAACGGCTGAGGGTGTCTCCTGCTAGAACGAGGTCTATAGGACCCTTATCCCTTCCCAACCTCTCTTTCTTTTATTTTCTTTCAGCCGTAGTCCTACTTCCGTACCTAGTATAGGTTAGGATGGAGGACAGGCTCAGCTCTCTGCTGGCCAGCACTACGTGTCGGCCGGCAGAGACCCTTTATTCTTTGCAGAGTGAAACCCAGACCTTGGTCTCCCTTCCATGTCCGTCGGTAGAGCCCGGCAGACTATGGATTCTTTGGAAGCCTGAATGTTACATTCTCCCCTTCCATAAGTTCACTCTATCTGGATGGAAGGTCGTATGGCATGACGCCCTATAACCTTAGATCCATACTTTTTCTCTGACTATTGTGTTGCACCCTTATCCCGGCTGCCGGCTTGACAGCCGACAGCTGGGAAGGTAGAGGTTCTCTGATTCTTGGCTACTGTCGGCGGTAGGGTTTTATTACCTGTGCCGGCCGGCAGTGGAATCACAGCCCGAATTCACTGGCCGCTACGATTAGCGGCCGGCAGCCGGGTTTTAGTGTTTTCAGCTGTCGGCTGGCAATGATTGCCGGCCGCCACACAGTCGCGAATCAGTGGGCTGCCACCTATTAGTTAAAGATAGTATATCTTTGATCTATAAAGGGGTAGTTGCCGGCCGGCACAATAACATGCAATGTACAGTAGTTGCTATATTCATAGTGTAGTACACACTGCATTAGTAGAAACTGCTGTACAGAGTTTGTGATAACACTAATGTTCTTCATCATACTTAATGTTATCTTGTGCAGCCTTTTGTTGAGACCATACTTTATATAGAAAGTGAGTTCTTTCTGTATTCTTTCAATCCCGTATATTAAAACTGCACATTAAATTTCCGTTTAGGAAATTACATAAGGTATTCTAGCATAGAATTAACCTTAGTTTTAATATTCTGGGAGATTACAGCAATTGACTGAAAAGGAAATACAAGTATGTGTCTTTCCTTCTTTCTTTTATAGCTTTCCTATATAAGCTAAATGTTTCAATATAAGTGAAAAGCCTTCACTTGATACTCATGGATTTTTCTTTTCTTTACAGGAGGACCATCCGAAGTGTGGGAGTGTGTTCTGTAATGTCAGCAGTAAGAACTTTTGTGGACATCATTATTGCAGGAGGCACGCAGCTGCACAGCCTCCAGAGGTGTTCTCCGCTATTGGGATGCTCCGGTTTGTACAGTTTGTTCTAACCTGATTACCGAGGCATTTGACGAACCCTAAGTCAACGGTGTCAAGGGATGCTGCCAGGGAAACGTTACGATCCTGGGTGAGAGGTTTTCAGAAAAACACCTCAGGTCCCTACCTCCCAAATGAGAAGATGAAGGCCTACCTTTTCCCTAAAGCATCGGCTGATGCAATCATCCCCCAGCCTCAGGTGGAGATACCAATTGCCCTGAATCCGGTAGATTCTGAAGTCTCAGCCGCCCTTCAAGACATAAAAGTGGACGATAGGATGTCGGAGGTGTCGGATTCTACTGAGAAGGACCTTCTAGGGGAAGGTCAGGAGGAGGAGCTGTTTCAGACTCCTCAAGTAGAAGAGCAAGAAATCGACAAAGTGTCGGTTACGTCGGTTCCGGACCCAGAACCGGTTCCTTCTACATCGTCTGCTATCCCAGATGAACTGGGAAGGACTCTTTCTTCCATTGTTGAGATGATCCAACAAATTCAAAGGAAGAATGATGAGAAGGAAGCTGCAATGAAACTGGAGTTACGTAGACTTGCAGCATCACGTGGGCCCCAGAAGCGGCTCACCGTGAAGGATCTTCCCTTGTGCTCGAATACCAATCCTTGGAGGTATGCCGAACACATGCCAATGACAACCGGGGAGATCGTGATCTCAGAAAAGTTGGGAGCAATTCCCCTGGAAGAAGTGGAATTTTGGCCCAACAAAGATTTTTATCCGGACTGCTATGCCCGTCTTAGGAAGGAGCCAGCCTTAAAGGAGGAGACGGATCCGGAGGTCTTAGTTTTTGACCATAGTAAAGCTCAGATGTTACTATCGAGCTCGATGAAAGAGAGGGGCTTCACTAACTCAAAGGTGCCCGCCTTGAGTAGAAGCTTCCCTCCTTTGTGGCCTCTCCTACCAGAGCCTTCCCCTTCTTAGAAAAGGGATATAAGGCTGCCTTAAATGCGGTGGAGGCAGGGAAACCATGCCCCTCCTTGGAGGAGTGCAAGCCGTTATCTCTGACCTTGCCCTTGGACCAAGAAGACTGGAAGGACGTACACCTTACCTTCTCAGTCGGGAAACTAGAAGATGATATTGCTGAACGCCAGTTCGGTGAGGCGCTTCCAAAACTGTCGGAGGCTTTCTTGCGTAGAGAGCAAGAGACAAAGGAAAGACTCGCGGCATCAATGTCGTTGCAAACAACACTAGAAACGATGACAAGTGACCCCAAGAACCAGGACATGTTCATGGTTGTGGCCAAAACCCATCTGGCCACAGTTACGAAGGATTTCTATAGCTTTATTAAAGCTAGGAGAGCCTGTAGAGAGTTCGTGTTCGCCTCGGTTGCGGTGAGGCAATAACCGAGGAAACTGATCTCCTCTCGTATTTGGGGTAAAGACCTCTTTCCCAATGAAGTGGTTAAAGAGGTAGTAGACAAAAGGCCTAGGCCATCCTCTCGGCCGGCTAAACCCTACTGACAGCAACATCAACAACAACTTCATGTGACCGCAGTGCCTCAGACGGTGGCACAACCTCCAACCACGTACCAGCTGGTACCTCAACAAACGGCGACACTGTCGCCAGTTCTCAATCCAGCCTCCGAGAGGCAGACTTCTTCCTTTCGTTCGAGAGCTAGAGGAACAGCCAGAGGTTCTTCTAGACGCCCTTCAAGAGGAAGGGGATCCAGGGGAGAATGCGGTCAAGGAGGCAAGGCCTCAGGTCCACAACAGCAGAAGTAGATACTTCCAGTAGGAGGGAGATTACACCTTTTTAGGGATTGCTGGACCTTCGATCCCTGGGCCCACAGCCTAAATAAGAATGGACTAGGTTGGAGCTGGAGCAGTCTTCCACCTCAATATCCTCAATTCCTCCAACACTCAAGCCCCGCTCTGGAAGAATATGTCCGAGCTTAGTCAAAAGAGTAATCCGGAAGTCTAAGTCCATCAAATTCCAAGGAAGGCTGTTTTGTGTTCCAAAGGAGGACTCAGAAAAACTCAGTCATTCTGGGCATATGCTGTGTCTATAGACTTGTTTGACGCTTATTGGCACGTTCCAATTATTCGTCACCTCTCCCCCTACCTAGGCTTCAAGTTACTTTGATAACTTTACACCTTCAGAACCATGCCTTTCGGGCTAAACATAGCCCCAAGGATTTTCACGAAGCTCGCGAACTTAGCCGTCCATCAGTTACGCCTAAAAGGGGTCCAAGTAGTAGCCTAATGGGACGACTGGCTGGTGTGGGCAGCATCCAGGACAGTATGCATGCAAGCTTCTAAGATAGTGATCCAGTTCCTGGAACATCTGGGATTCAAGATCAATATCAAAAAGTCTCGTCTTTCTCCAGCTCAAGAATTTTGGTGGTTGGGAATCCACTGGAATTTGGAGTCACATCGGCTTTCCATTCCTAGTAAGAAGAGGAAAGAGATAGCAGGATCTGTCAAGAGACTATTGAAATCCAAACGGATAACAAGACGCGAACAGGAGAGAGTGCTGGTCTCTCAACAGTTTGCTTCGATAACAGATCCAGTGCTAAGAACAGCTTAAGGATGCAACAGGTGGCTGGAGAAAATATGCATCAAACGCGAAGAAATGGCACCTGTCAGCAGTTCACATTCAAGAGTTCTGCAATGTGACAGCGGACGTTCTATCTAGGTTTACACCTATAGAGTCAGAATGGTCCCTTGACGCAGGATCATTCTCCTTCATCTCGAGTCAAGTCCCAGAGCTGCAGATAGGCCTCTTTGCGACGAAAGACAACAAGAAAATAGTTCGTTACGTGTCCCCTTACGAGGATCCATTAGCGGAGGCAGTGGACGCTATGTCCCTGGGCTGGATCAGATGGTCCTGTATCTATCTGTTCCCTCCGCACACCTCCTTTTGAAGGTCCTTGATATGCTGAGATCCTTCAAAGGGAAAGCTGCAATAGTGGCCCACAAGTGGCCAAATAGCGCGTGGTTCCCTCTGGCATTGAAACTACGATTAAAATTCGTTCCGCTACCGGATCCATCCCTGTCTCAGCGAGTACAGAAGTCGACTGTCTTCGCTCCATTACAGAAAACACGGAACCTACATCTCATGATTTTCTCTCCTTAACGATGAGAAAAAGATTCGGTGTTTAAAAGTCGGTTTAGACTTTTGGAGGAAACCAGAAGACATTATGAGGCTTCAGGGAAGAAATAGCTATCCTTTGTCAAGGTGAAAAAACTGAAAGAAATCCCGACAGATTCCTATTTATCATTCTTCATTCTCCTTCATGAGCAAGGTTTAGCAGCCTACACAATTCTATTGTTCAAGCCTGCCTTGAAAAATCAGATACCATATGCCTTACAGGTCGACCTTTCTAACGACGTTCTTAATGAACTAGCCCTTCAGCGCTTCCAAACACCATTTGCTTGGTCATTAGATATGATTCCTCATTGTGTATAGATAATGAACAATGAGGAATTAGCTTAGAAGGTTTTGAATTTAAGTCATATTTCTATTTGTACTCGCCTTGGGGGCCAGAGTTAGTGAATAGTGGCTCTCTTTACAGAGGAAGGCCACGTCCAGTTCTTGGAGGGAGAACTGATTCTATTTCCAGACCCAACGTTTCTTACCAGGAATAAGCTACTCACCAACAGGTGGGGTCCCTAGAGAATCTTCCCTCTGGAGGAAGATGCATCTCTATGTCCAGTGGAGTGCCTAAAGGTCTATCTTCATAGAACTTCAGACTTTATGGGAGGACAGCTGTTCAGAAGAGAAGCCCTGGGTTCAAAGTTATTTATAACTAAGGGCGAAATTCACCCGTGTTATTCGCAGAACGGATCCAGACAGTACACCCGTTAGTCATGATCCGAGGAAAGTTGCCTCCTCCATAAAATTTCTTTAATTATATGGACTTTGAACATCCTTGTTAGCACACCGGCTGGTAGTCATCCAAGGCGTTCTTTATGCACTATGCGAAGCAAGTAGAGCAACTTATGAGATCTGTGGTAGCAGCAGGTAGAATTCTTTAACCTTCTGTTTTAAGTCTGCGAAGAACAGTGTAATTAATTTGGGACGATTAATTAAGAGGGTGAGCGTGTAGTCACTGTATGTTACTACACGCTGAGCGATAGGCCACGAAAGTGTCCTTACGAACAGTTCCATTGACGTAGGTAAACTATAGCATAATACGGACACTTGTGCCAAGCGTTTTTTTACGCTAATGTATGTAAACAGTATACAGACTATGTCATTATTATTAATAATTCTATTGAAGTGGCAAATCTGTTTCCTAGTAGATGAAACAATATTTTCTGTTGACTGTTTTCCTTTATGCTTTTACGCATGTCATCCACATTATATAAATTTTATAAATGTGATCTGATATGTTCGTTTATTAAATTTTAATAAACTAGTTCATAATGAACCCTGCGTGTTTTCGCCCACACTCATTTTATTAGAAATGCACTGAGCATTAAGATTAAAACATGGATGTTTTTATCATGATATGTCTTTCAAGACTGTTCCCTGATTCAAGCAAAAGTCCACTCACTCTAACCCTTCCTTGGAAATGTTGACGTGGTACCCTAACGGGTTGGTGGCAAAAAGGCAAAATTTGTTTCAATGCGGATACAACCATTATCCAATAGTTACTAAGAGTGGTCACTTTGGGGAAGGTGTCACAAATTCATTCTGACTTTGGCGACTCTTATATAAACTTTGGTTTATAATGTATAGGGCAAGACCATTATACAAGCTTGTCATTTTGTCATCCATAAGTTTTTATGTACTCCTCGAGACTTTCCAGAGTCTAGTTTGACTCATCCCTGTAGGGGGCAGGAAGCACTAACATAGTTCATGCTTAGTAGAAATGATATATGACGGTAACATCATAGGTCTCTAGGTCTAGAAGGACCAGGAAAATACTTTCTTGAGAGTACGACACTGATTGGGAATCCACAGATACAGTAATGCTCTGGTAAACTTCCATCAGGACGACATGGCCTGAGCCCAAAAAGCGGATTTTGACCAAAGCGAAAAATCTATTTTTGGGTGAGGTAGCCATGTCGTCCTGATGGACCAGCCCTTCGTTTTATTGTAAAAGGGCTTATTGACCCCTCCCTATAATACAGTATCTGTAATACCTCGTATATCACTACAAGGAATAAAGAGGGCACCACCGCCTTCATCAGATACACACTGGAAACGGAATAGGAGAGATGCCTTATGAGCGGCTCTCTTTTCATTCTCGTTTCGGATTCTTGTCACTATATCCCCCTCGAAGCGTTAATACTGTTCGGGGCGAAGATAGCTACGTAACGAGTCAAGAATACGTCCTCTGATTTTATGCGATATCCCTGTGGGATTATTTAGGGATATTCGCACCGGGAGTTAGAATTCCGGATACCTTACAGTAAAATTCTCTGGGAATATCACTGTAGTCAAATATACCCTAGAAAGCTACCTAATGGGAACTTCCATCAGGACGACATGGTTACCTCACCCAAAAATAGATTTTTCGCTTCGCTCAAAATCCGTTATATACATAAAAATATATATGCATATATATACACATACACCCACACACACATACATACATACACACACACACACACACACACACACACACACACATATATATATATATATATATATATATATATATATATATATATATATATATATATATATATATATATATATATATATATATATATATATATATATATATATATATATATATATATATATATATATATATATATATATATATATATATATATATATATATATATATATATATTGTGATGGCTGGCTTTGACCACCACTCAAAACACTACACTTATCAAATAGTATTCACCATCATACAGTACTAAGTCCACTAAAGGTGGAATAGTAACCAAACATCAATACGAGTGCAAAGTCAACTCAAGGGGACAAAGAAAATACCACAAAAATTTCCTTACCTAAATGTGAAATTACTCCCGAAAATTTTTCCTAAGACTTTCTATTATCCGACCGCCATTCACATCCACTAAAACAATTATCATCAATACCCTCCCCCTCTGAAAAAGAAAAATGGTTATTGTTCTCAAAATCTACCGTATTTCCAATGGTTGCCACAGGAATGACTTTTTCCCGTTCCATATAAGCCTTCAACATATTTACATGACACAGTTGAAAAGGTTTCCTTCTTTGGGGTGTCTCCACTAAATAGTTAACTTCACTTACTTTTTTCAAAATTTTCCAAGGACCTGAAAAAGAAGCTTTCAATGGATTCCCTGGGAAGGGTAACAAAACCAATACTTTATCGCCTACCGCAAAGTCGCGTGCCTTGGACCTTCTATCAAAAAAGAACTTAATTTTTTTTTGGCTACACAATAAATTTTCACCCGCAAATTTCCAAGCCTTGGTTAATTTATCGCCTAGATTAGACACATAATCCAATAAATTAACCTCAGGGACGTCTCCCTCCCAAGACTCACGAACCACATCAAGAGGACCTTGAACACAATGGCCAAACACAAGGCTGAAAGGCGAAAAACCTAAAGACTGACTTGGGACAGAACGAAAAGCGAACAACAAATAAGGTAATTCCTTATCCCATTCAGAACAATTAATCAAACAATATTTCTTTACCATAGATTTCAGGGTTTGATGAAATCTCTCCAGAGCTCCCTGGCTTTCTGGATGATATGGAGAAGAGGTCACATGTTTTATATTTAACTCTGCCATTTTATCTCTGAAATACCTGCTAACAAAATTAGAACCACAATCCGATTGAATAATCTTAGGCATCCCAAACCTGGTAAAAAAGTCAATTAGTACATCTACAATTTTAACACTTTTTATCGTACGTAGTGGTATTGCCTCGGGATATCGAGACATCCTATCCATGATTGTCAAAATATACTCATTACCACTACGCGTCTTCGGTAATGGTCCAACCACATCAATAATGACTTCCTTAAAAGGTTCGGAAACTACTGGAATAGGACAAAGAGGCGATTTTGGAATCCGCTGATTGGGTTTACCGACCCTCTGGCACACATCACAACTATTGACAAACTTCTTTACTTCTGCCTTCAACTTCGGCCAATAATAATTCCCTAACAATTTGCAAGAAGTTTTATGAATTCCAAAATGGCCGGCCAAACCACTTTCGTGCGCCAATGACATTAACTCCTTCCTGTAACCAAAGGGAACCATTATCTGTTTCACAATTTCATGATCAACAC
>NC_090734.1:103262816-103270316 GCF_036898095.1 Palaemon carinicauda
TGCTGGTCGAAAAGTTATATAGAATATAATCCAGCATTCACAACAGCCTCTAGCTGCAGTCAAAATCAAAATAAGCATTCACCCAAGACATTCACCACTGTCGTAACCTAACTAAAACATAAACAAACAATCTCATTTAAACCAACAGTTTTTCTCACAACAAACAATCGATAAACTAACTACCAATCTCTTTCTCTCTCTCTCTCTCTCTCTCTCTCTCTCTCTCTCTGACCTTAGATGTCAGGATGCCTGAAAACTTTAAATCAATCAATCAATCTCTCTCTCTCTCTCTCTCTCTCTCTCTCTCTCTCTCTCTCAGGATCTGGCAAAAAACAAAAAATAAAAAATAAAAATTAATCCTCCCCCCTTATTTTGCCAAATCCGTCTCGCACAACACTTACCTAATTTTTTTCATTACCCAGTCGCAGTCGGGAACGGGACCTCTACTCCGAGTAACAGGGCCTCCATATACTCTCTCATTCACTTCTTCCTTATCACAATCATTCGCTATATTAACACTATTCCTATCTAAATCCCTATCATCTAATATATCATGTGTGTCATATCTACCTCGTTCTCATCTGGCCCTAAAATTACACTTATTTCTGTAAACAGTTCATCCATTTCATCAAAAACATTCTCAACTTTAGCAAAAGATACATTCATACTACTTATCATTTTCCTATCTCTCATTTTCGCATTCGTCATCCATTCTTTTACATCACATAAGGAAAAGCCACACACACTATAGGTATCATTCATACTCAGCCATGATTCATCTGTATTAACACATTTATCTTCCATACACACTTGCACATTAACACCCTTGTCATACTTATGTCTATTGTCCCTTTTACTTATAAAATTTCCTCTTCTTTCATCCTTACTTAAAGCTCTCATATTCTTCCTTTTTATATATTCTACTAATACCAACTGTTTACCTTCTAGACCTAATTCCTCATACATACTAGGTTCACACTTGTTCCTTTTCAACCATTTACTCATCCAATTCTCTTGGATACACTCAGGTACCTCCTTCCATTTACGCAACTGGTTGTGGTGTGCCCTAACTCTTTCCACACAACCATTCACACACAACTTACCCAAAACATAGCTTAATCCGCTCGAACCAACTTCTAACACCTCATATGGACCTTCAAACTTATCACTCACCTTATTTACGTTTATTCTACCCTTTTCAATTACTTCTTTCATCACTCTCTCACCAACGTTAAAGCTTTCAAACCTCTCATTTGCTTTCCTCTACACATCCCTATCATCCTCCGACACACCCAACCTCGATCTTACCATCTTTTCAAAATTTACCACAAACTTAAATGGAGACATACCTGTACTCTTATGCACTGTTACATTATAAGTCCACAACGCTCTACCTACATACAAATCCCAATCATTATCACATGTACTCATCATTCGCAAAATTTCAGTTAATGTTCTTACAGTTCTTTCAGCCAACCCATTCGCACTTGGCATATAAGGAGTCGAATACACATGTTCAATACCCCATTCTTTTAACATCTGCTCAAAATCCCATCCAACAAACTCAAGGCCATTATCACTTAACATTCTACCAGGCTTACATACACACATCGGCAACATCACTTGACCAACCATTCTTGCAACAGTCTCATTTTTTTTATTCTTTATAGGCACTGCATACATAAACTTACTCATGTGATCTACCATAATAATCATTCCCACGTGTTCCCTCGCAGTCACAGGTAACGGAACACAATCAATCACAAACATCTCAAATGGTTCTTTCATACGTAATCTTAAAACAGGCGGATTAGCATGCACTCTCTGATACTTCCCTTTCTGGCAATCTTCACACGTAGTCGCTACATCCTTACATATCTGACTCAACCCAGGTGTAAACAATCTCTCACGCATGCATTCCCATAATTTATTCTAACCCATATGCCCATATCTGTCATGCACTAACATACACATACTTACAGCTGCATGCATCGGAAACACGGGAACATATATATCTTCATCCATTCCTTTATGTAGAAAATAAACAATATTCTTACACACAAGAAGTCTCTTACTAACTTTCTTATACAACTCTAAATCAGACGGCCATTCTTCTACCTCAATACTATTCAACATACATTCACGTAACCTTTTAATTTCCACACATTCATCTTGCATTTCTTCCTCCTCCTCTTTATTCAATAGATCATCCTCACTCCTCGTAATATCAACCATGCCAACAAAATTTGCCATAAATACACTATTATCTTCTATCACAACTACTTCACATCCATTCTTCAGAAACAAACCACTACCAATATCAACTGATAAATCATGCAATCTTAAAAAGTCAATTACTATAAAAAAACAACTAGGCATCTCATTCTCTCCCATTACAATGAAATTATGTTCCACCTCCATACTTCCCAGTTTTACTTTCAAACGCACTTCTTCCCAAACTAGCAAACTTCCTTTACCTATCCCATGAATTCTCACACTCGTACATTGCCTTTTCACTTCCCAATTGTACCGCTCTATTTCCTTGATAACAGACATATTCACTAATGACACTTGGGCACATGTATCAATTAAACTACAGTATTCATTCTCATTTATACCCACATACGTCATCATTCTTCCTTTTACACCATGCATGCAAATGTTTACTCTACTATCAATAGGGTCATCCTTGTCACACCCATGTTCATCTTCGCTATCTTCCATGCTCATACCACTCAGATTAAAGTCACTCGGGCAATCCTCCTCACTCAACAACTTGCAACATCTTTCATTACATTGTAACCTCAATATATACTCCCTTTCAGTCTCCTTATTTGCTCGGTACTGCATCGGACGATTACATCCAAAATACAAATAAACCGTGACACCATACAACATACTTACTACCAACAATATTTTTGATAACAATTCACCCTCAAGAACACTACCCTCCTCCTTATATGCCATTTCTTTCGATACTTCATTCCTAACTAACGTTTCCAGCCTACATACATACATTGATATAGCTTCTCCTGCATTCATCCTTGCCTCATCAAAATCCTTCTTGCGCTTATACCTAACACTCCCTTTCATACGTTTTACCTGCTCAATTATTCTCTTTTTCACACTTTCATAATCAACGTCACCTACACTCATTATCACTCCATACATCGTCAACAAATACCCAGTTAAATATTCTCCTAACTCCCTAGCCCAAACTCTTTTACTATCACCATACTTATCCTGACAATACCTCTCATACTCCTTGAAAAATCCATATACATCCCTACTACTATGCTCATTGAATCTTTCACATCGAGGTACCTCTCTCATAAACACAGTCTTACACACATCACGTTCATTCTCACTGCTATCATCACTGCTACCTAACTTCTTGTTTCCTACTTCCTAGCTAGAAATTATGGAATCTAATAACACACTCATACTCCTATCCTTGATTATACTATTCCTAGCCCTTTTCTTACTCACCACTTTAACCCACTCACGATCATTATTGCTATCATCCTGATACTTTTTCTTCTCTTTCTTCACATCACATTTACCTTTCTTCTCATTCTTCCTATCACATTTCTGTTCATCCTTACTATGCCTAATTTCCTTATCTTCAATCTCACTATCACTATTACTATTACTATCACTATCACTTCTTTTCCCATTATCACCTACCTTAACCTTCTCTTCCACTATCTACCCATTACCCGTAGCAGAGGCCACTCCTCCGACTGCGCCTTCACCCATGAAAGTTTTCATCATTCCCATTACCCGCCCCATCATGGCTTCCATTCGTTCCTCATTCTCACGCATCCTTATCTCAACACCCTCTTCCACTCTCTCTACAGTTCCCTTTAGAGCTTTCAGTTCCGTTTGCATCTCCTCATTCTCACAACTCAACCTCGCATTCTCACACAACAATTTCTCTTTCTCTACAGACAACTTCTCCTCACGCTCCTTAATCAGCCGCAATTCCACCTTCAAAACCCTTAATTGCTCCTCCATTTTTCATCAACCTTATATCTAATTCCTAATGCTAATTCAGTCCTTTGTTCAATAGTCCATCTTTCAATCCCACCTCGGCAGTCCCTGTTCGGGCGCCAAAATAATGTGGCGGTATGTTGCAATAACAACCCCCACACCCTTGAATCACACTAAACAGACAAATATATCCTCTGCACAAACTTTCCCCTTACTTTTATCATTAACCAGACTCTTAGACAAAAAGGACATAAACACAAATCATAACCTTAAAACTATATTTATTAATACCAAAACAGTCACTTTATACTAAAAAATCACCAACCATATTCCATAACCAAAAAAAATCACACATAGCACTACAATCTTAACTTACTATATATAGAAAACACATTCAAATAACCCCATGAAAACAAAAGTTAAAGCTAAAAATTCCCTTCAACTCCAAATATAAATGTAATTAATATATATATTTCTGAGTGGACACCTTCGTCCAAACAAGGGCCAACAGTCTTTAATTGCCCCAAAACCAAAACTTTGTAGCAACCGTGACACTGAAAAATATCAACACAACTGCATTAATTGACTTTGGGTCATGAGCGTTGTCATCATAATCATCATCGTCATACGTAATCTTGTTAAACAGGCCAGGACATCAACGCTTGGTCAATCTTACTAGCGAGTTTTCCCAATTTCCCGGCCAACCACGTGACAAAATTGGTAGTAATTCATTCAAATTACCCCAAATGAGTCAATATGGATAAATATAAACACAACATCGTGTTCAAATAGAAATAAATTTCTACCTCATACTTGGGATCGAACGCTAGCCCCTTCTAATGAAAGGCCTAGGTCGAAACCAACCATGCCACGAGAGACCATAAAAGATATCGGAACCTGACGCTACCTAGCTGTCCGAGGATTTACCTGGCGAGACATTATTCTCTTACCAGCGAGTTTTACCCGATTTCCCTGCCCACCACGTGACACAATTGGTAGTAATTCATTCAAATTAACCCTAATGAGTCAATATGGATAAATATCAACACAACATCGTGTTCAAATAGAAATAAATTTCTACCTCATACTTGGGATCGAACGCTAGCCCCTTCTAATGAAAGGCCTAGGTCGAAACCAATCATGCCACGAGAGACCATAAAAGAAATCGGAACCTGACGCTACTTAGCTGTCCGAGGATTTACCTGGCGAGACATCAGTCTCTTACCAGCGAGTTTTACCCGATTTCTCGGCCCACCACGTGATACAATTAGTATTAATTCATTCAAATTACCCCAAATGAGTCAATATGGATAAATATCAACACAACATCGTCTTCAAATAGAAATAAATTTCTACCTCATACTTGAGATAGAACGCTAGCCCATTCTAATGAAAGGCCTAGGTCGAAACCAACCATGCCACGAGAGACCATAAAAGAAATCGGAACCTGACGCTACCTAGCTGTCCAAGGATTTACCTGGCGAGACATCAGTCTCTTACCAGCGAGTTTTACCCGATTTCCCGGCCCACCACGTGACACAATTGGTAGTAATTCATTCAAATTACCCCTAATGAGTCAATATGGATAAATATCAACACAACATCGTGTTCAAATAGAAATAGATTTCTACTTCATACTTGGGATCGAACACTAGCCACTTCTAAAGAAAGGCCTAGGGCGAAACCAACCATGCCACGAGAGACCATAAAAGAAATCGGAACCTGACGCTACCTAGCTTTCTGAGGATTTACCTGGCGAGACATCATTCTCTTACCAGCGAGTTTTACCCGATTTCCCTGCCCACCACGTGACACAATTGGTAGTAATTCATTCAAATTAACCCTAATGAGTCAATATGGATAAATATCAACACAACATCGTGTTCAAATAGAAATAAATTTCTACCTCATACTTGGGATCGAACGCTAGCCCCTTCTAATGAAAGGCCTAGGTCGAAACCAACCATGCCACGAGAGACCATAAAAGAAATCGGAACCTGACGCTACTTAACTGTCCGAGGATTTACCTGGCGAGACATCAGTCTCTTACCAGCGAGTTTTACCCGATTTCCCTGCCCACCACGTGACACAATTGGTAGTAATTCATTCAAATTAACCCTAATGAGTCAATATGGATAAATATCAACACAACATCGTGTTCAAATAGAAATAGATTTCTACTTCATACTTGGGATCGAACACTAGCCACTTCTAAAGAAAGGCCTAGGGCGAAACCAACCATGCCACGAGAGACCATAAAAGAAATCGGAACCTGACGCTACCTAGCTTTCCGAGGATTTACCTGGCGAGACATCATTCTCTTACCAGCGAGGTTTTACCCGATTTCCCTGCCCACCACGTGACACAATTGGTAGTAATTCATTCAAATTAACCCTAATGAGTCAATATGGATAAATATCAACACAACATCGTGTTCAAATAGAAATAAATTTCTACCTCATACTTGGGATCGAACGCTAGCCCCTTCTAATGAAAGGCCTAGGTCGAAACCAACCATGCCACAAGAGACCATAAAAGAAATCGTAACCTGACGCTACCTAGCTGTCCGAGGATTTACCTGGCGAGACATCAGTCTCTTACCAGGGAGTTTTGCCTGATTTCCCGGCCCACCACGTGACACAATTGGTAGTAATTCATTCAAATTACCCCTAATGAGTCAATATGGATTAATATCAACACAACATCATGTTCAAATAGAAATAAATTTCTACCTCATACTTGGGATCGAACGCTAGCCCCTTCTAATGAAAGGCCTAGGTCGAAACCAACCATGCCACGAGAGACCATAAAAGAAATCGGAACCTGACGCTACTTAACTGTCCGAGGATTTACCTGGCGAGACATCAGTCTCTTACCAGCGAGTTTAAACCGATTTCTCGGCCCACCACGTGATACAATTAGTAGTAATTCATTCAAATCACCCCTAATGAGTCAATATGGATAAATATCAACACAACATCGTCTTCAAATAGAAATAAATTTCTACCTCATACTTGAGATAGAACGCTAGCCCATTCTAATGAAAGGCCTAGGTCGAAACCAACCATGCCACGAGAGACCATAAAAGAAATCGGAACCTGGCGCTACCTAGCTGTCCGAGGATTTACCTAGCGAGACATCAGTCTCTTACTAGCAAGTTTTACCAGATTTCCCGGCCCACCACGTGACACAATTGGTAGTAATTCATTCAAATTACCCCTAATGAGTCAATATGGATAAATATCAACACAACATCGTGTTCAAATAGAAATAGATTTCTACCTCATACTTGGGATCGAACACTAGCCACTTCTAATGAAAGGCCTAGGGCGAAACCAACCATGCCACGAGAGATCATAAAAGAAATCGGAACCTGACGCTACCTAGCTGTCCGAGGATTTACCTGGCGAGACATCATTCTCTTACCAGCGAGTTTTACCCGATTTCACGGCCCACCACGTGACACAATTGGTAGTAATTCATTCAAATTAACACTAATGAGTCAAT
>NC_090734.1:103275316-103280316 GCF_036898095.1 Palaemon carinicauda
ATAAAATTTCGTAGATTGAGAGTATTCGGAGTATCAAGGTGATAATGATTTGATAAGGTTCCTCTTTAAGCAAAAGTAAGAAAATTCATTTGAAAAATTAATATAGACTAATTAGCGCTTCATCGGCCAATATAAAATTAAAAATGGTGGGAGAGAATAAGATGATACCTAACGTATGGCATTAGAAAACTTCATTACTGTTAGGATGTGAAAGAGAGAGAGAGAGAGAGAGAGAGAGAGAGAGAGAGAGAGAGAGAGAGAGAGAGAGAGAGAGAAATATATTTTGAAATGAACTTTTAGCACATAATTTTCTTAAGAGGTATGTTATTCTCATAACGCAAAATGCTGGACTAAATGTGTACATCAGCTTGCGAGATTTGTTCATATATTATTCAAGGTTTAAGGAAGGCCTGGTAATAAGAGGTTATTATAGCTGTTACTACAAATACAGTTTATTTGACCTTATATATAATCTTTATATATATATATATATATATATATATATATATATATATACATATATATATATATATATATATATGTGTGTGTATATATATATATATATATATATATATATATGTATATATATATATATATATATATTAATAAATATATATATATATATATATATATATATATATTATGGTCCCGTGGTCTGGAAATCAAAAATATCTTATATATATTACGGCTGGCAAGCTACAAAACCTCTCGAGATCCAAACTCCCCGACTTATTTTTACAATATATTATATATGAATGATACCCAAACTCTGAGAAAATTATATAACTCCCAGATGGCAATATATAACAATACTGAATATCATAAGGTCTCTTAATTACAGTCAAAGCAAAAAAATTGGTAATTATTATGAAGAACTATTCAAAACAAGCTCTTACTCTGATTCCTTAACAGGGATACGAGAGAGTTCTGTGAAAAATACTGGTGATCGAAATAATAAATCTTCATAAATACAAATATAATATATAAAAATTCCAATACTTTTAAAGTATTTATATAAAAAATAAATCGCCCGAAATATTGGATTTGAATAAAACCATAGACTAAGACGAAGAAATTTATTACACTTTGAATATTATATTATCACTTGTTTCACTGGAAATTAGGTTTTACACAAACATTTAGTCTTCATAACTAATAAAAAAAATGTAACCTTTAACACTCCGAGGATTAAACTCTTAAAGAAATTACATAAAGGGACTGATAAACTTACGAGTCTTAGCTCACACGAAGTATACTAGATAGTGACACAAATATACTTCAGGTTTTTACTTGCTCACGATCAGTTACAAAATCTCTAAAAGATTTTTTTTTTTATGAATACCCACTCGGTTTACAAAAACCCTTCACAACAATACTTTTAGATTTCAAAATAACTGAACACTTTTAAGGGTGACGGGTGGCTAATGCCAATTTTCAATGACAGGAGTTTGACATTCATACCACTTTATAAGTTGAGTTAGGACATCTCCAAACTGTATAGAATTTTTTACTCTGACCTACCAGTTTTGCGACGATAGGGCGATATATCCAAAAAATTAGTGTTTTTCACTTTCTATCTCATCCCTTTATAATTCTTACTAAGATCTGGATTACTACACTATAGATACCTGATATAGACTTCCAGTGATATGAGAGGTTCGTTTTTCTGAAAGTGATTTTTTTAGTTGATATGATTTTTTTTCTTTATGGTAAAAAAAATAATCCTAAAAATCAGAGGAGAAATAAAAAAAAATGAAAAAAAAAAATTGAAAAAGGACATCATTTCATTGTTTTATAATATATTTCTAAGTTATATACTAAATTTCAATCTATACCTTTATAAATGAAGGAACATTATTGAATTGGAAAGTCAATTAGTATAGTTTTGAGATAGGGCGTTCGAACTATTTTTACAGACAATACTAAAAAATCATGACTTTTATGAATTTTATGTTCTTTATTTTTCATAATTTAATCATAAGTGAAGATGCTTTTGCCTCTTCTGGCCCCTGTTAGGCAAGGCAGCCGCTCCTATATCCAAAGCACTCTCTCTTCCTTATGTTAGAAAGATGCAATTATCTTTTCCTCTTTAAAAGGATGAAATTCTTGCCGAAAATTAGAATAACAAACGTAAAAATTAGTGAATGTCAGAGGTCAAACTAAAGCATGTACTCTCTTTGGTGTTTGTGGTAGGACTGAAGGGCGAATGGTGAAATTTACATCGTTTACGACTCGTGGAAGTTATACAGATGCCATTGTTCACAATTTTTTTACATTAAAATGTAATAATTATAGAAATTTATGATAACAAAAGAACAATGATTATGCTTTACTTGGTTACTTTTGCTAAATACCCTATAACTATGAAAGTAAGAAAAAATTTTGACAAAATATTTTGTATAAGCATTCCCCATTGCCAATCGAAGATCAGTGAATTTTTTTCACGATTTTGTGTTTCTCTTCCTATACCCCATATATTGGGCATTCTGGCAGGCTCCCTTAAAAAAATACACCAATCTTTTACGAGAGGCGTGGGAGAGGAGAGAGAGAAAGTCGATGGCTTATGATTTGAGGCTGGAATTCTATATCATACTATGCATCCCTGAGGGTGGCATATATATGAATTTAGTAACTTTTACATTCTTCTAAATAGCTTTTTTCTCGAGGCTTGGGTGCCAGCTTTAGCGATGGCAAAGTTACCAACTATATAAGAATTCAGGGGAACGATTCTTGCTTGCAAGATAACTCTCTCAGCAGCTCCGCTCACCCCCTTCCTCATACATTAAACAAAGATAACATCTAACATGGCATATACAGGGCACTGGCACAAGGATTCATTATTCCCAGGGATGTGATGAAGGGTAAAATTGTATTTAGCCACGGCATATAGATGCTTGCGTTGATGGAGGACCAGGCGTCGGACTGTCGAGTGAAGGCGTGCACCAGACTCATGTGATCCGTCGAATGACAAAGGACATACCTTCCAAGAAGTTGTGAAAGTGTCGGACTGCCAAGTACAAAGCCGGCAATTTACGTTTGAAGGTAGAATAACCAGATTCTGATTTGGACAGTTTTTTACCGAAGAAGGCCAATGGGCTTGAGAACTGCACCAATAGCAAAGTTGCTGGCATCGGCGGAGAAAAGGAGAGATGCATGTGGCACGGGAAAGAGAGAGCAGCAGTGGTTGATAGGGCATTCTTTACGATGTAGAAGGTCGCTTCGTGAAGGGGACCCACTTCCAGTCTTTTAGCTTGCCCTTGAGGGAGACATAGAGGGGGACAAGAGTGGCAGCGATTGCTGGTATGAAACGGTAATAGTAACTGATCATTCCAAGAATTCTTGCAGTACTTTGATGGACGAGGGAGTGCGGAAGTTCTGAAATTCTGTTATCTTCTCTGGGAGGGGGTGGACTCCTTCAGGAGCGATGCATCCCCTAAGGACAATACTTCATTGGCGCCAAAGGTACACTTCTTGTACCGGACTAAAAGGCCGTTCTTTTGTAGGCGGTCCAGCTTGATGCATAGATGATGAAGGTTTTCCTCTTTGGAAGAAAAGAACACAGGTATGTTGTTCATGTAACATACACAGAAGAGAGGTCTCCTAAGATGCCATTCATAAGACCTCGAAAAAGGGGCCCCAAACATTATGATATCCAAAACCGGAGTAATTAAAGGTATATTTTCCAAAGAGGTGGTGATTGTGGTCCTGGGGATGTCTCTGGATTAAGGGGAACCTGATATTACCCCTTCATGAGGTTGAAAGTAAATAAAATCTTTCCTTTGTGCAAGTATAAGGTCATGTTGTTGATGTTTAGTAGTTGGTAGTGATCCTGTTCTATCAGGATGTTTAGGCTCTTATAATCCCAACACAGACGCAGAAAACATCCTTCTTCAAAATGATGTGTAAGGTCTTTTGGGGAAGGCCTATTATTTTGCATTTCGGTGAATGTTTGTTCATTGGCTGCCAAGCAATCCGGTGCCAGATGTCTGAACATTTGGGGCCCCGTCGTCTTGAAATAGTGATGAATACCGTTTTTTACAGGAACTGTGGTAGTTTGAAGAAGTTCTTGATGGAAAACTTCCAGGTATGACGTGAGGAGGTGTATGTAGGCATCCAGGGGTGCATTGATATGGAAAGAGAGGTCAGAGGGTGCAGGTTGGAGGGACGTTGAGTACGGATCCGTGTTGACTAACTGTCAGTGAGCTACATCGATCAGCAGGTGGAAGGGTGAGAGGAGATCCGCACAGAGGATTGGCAATGTGATGTCAGCAATAAAAAACATCCAAACATATTTGGCGCTCACAAACGATAATGTGAGGGTTTCATAACCATGGGCAGGTACCAGAGATCTGTTGGCAGCTACCAGCCCTATGTTGGCAGACTTAGACAGACTACGTCGTGTCCCGGAGAGTGGCCTTGGCAGAAGAAAACAGCAAGCATCTGTGTCTACCAGAAATTGCACTCCCTTACTTGTGTCATACAAAAAGAAAAGATTAGTGACAGGGGAGGCCTCCTCCGCAAGCGATCGACTACTTACACGTTTCTTTTGGCCACTGCAACCAATTGCCCATTTCATTGCAGCAGCCCCAATTTTGAGTAGTAATAGCATAACTGTGACCAATGGGTGTCAGTAAGGGGCTGTAATGGTTGATGGTTGGGGTGTGAGGGAGTTGGTGGTGGGTAGCTTTGTTGCTACTCTCGCACATCACAGGGTGGGCGTCTTTGTTGTAACACATTCACGTCAATTTCAGTCAATATTGAATAATTGTGTTGATGGAGGACTTGTAGGTGTGGAAGTGGCTGGGCATAATGGTGTCGACTTTGATCATCAGATCCTTCATGGACAAAATATCGACATCGGAGATGGCAATGTGTACAGGTGTACACCAAAGGGCACACAGCAGGATGCAGATGAGTGATACTGGTCATTCCCTGAAGGTGAGTGAAGCCCTTTGGTTCCCCAAGGGTTGTTGAGAGAGGTGAAAAAAGTTTAGGTATGC
>NC_090734.1:103311081-103321081 GCF_036898095.1 Palaemon carinicauda
GTACTGTAGACGTCGATTGACAGCTTCAGCATGATTGTTAATGCGATCTTCATTATTTACAGTGCGTTCATAAAGGTTCATATCTCGGGAGCAAACATAGGGGTTTATTCTTGCATTTCATCGCCTATTTTGTCGTCCAATATAAGTGTCTTCAAACCAATGAAACAAGGTTATATGTTTGTCTGGAAGACCTGCTGTTAGTGTATCCATGTATTCGTCCAACTTTTCTAATGGAACAAATGGCAAAGAGCTAATTATACTTTAATAAAAAAGTTATTTATGATTAGCGATATATATATACACACACACACACACACACACATATATCTATCTATCTCTCTATCTATCTATCTATCTATATATATATATATATATACATACATATATATATATATATATATATACATATATATATATATATGTATATATATATATATATATACATATATATATATATATATATATATTTCCCTTACTAAGTAATATTTGACGGCCAACAGTCTCTCCGCTGAAAAATTCTGATGCCGAATCGGCTACGCCTAACTAGCCACGCCGAAACGGCTACGCCTAACTAGCCACGCCGAAACGGCTACGCCTAACTAGCCACGCCGAAACGGCTACTCCAAATGGGCTACGCCGAAACGTCTCACTCCTAAGGTGAAAAGTTCGACCACAAGTTGGCAGCAGGATTGTACGTCTTGGTCAGATGAAGTGTGATGCCCAGGTGAATCGTTAATAATGGCCATAATAGAAATGTGGTAGTGGTACCCATATTAGAATTAATATGGACAGGGATATCAAATCTCACAATACATCATAAAAAGTAAATACGAAAGTGGACATTGTAGTGGTTTGCGGACTGTGGCCAGAGGTAGCACCCGAACTGCCTAGTGTCAGAATGACGACTACATCCCAACGTTCACTACAAAGAAAATATACAACTGTGGAATTCCCAAAAATCTAGGTAACATGTCAGGAGAACGGAGCTCTGGGCACCACCCCTTGATTTATACTGGTCAAGGGGTCCTAGGTAGAACCTTACTTCTCTTTTTATTCATCCTGCCTTGAGCTTGCTGAATAAACACGTAATATGACCGTTGAATTCATTTCTGAGAAAAATGAACAGTATATGTGAATAGCTCTATCTTTATTTAGGTAAGATGATTTCAAACTTATGTAAAATGGGCAGAACATTAGGTGAAAGGGAAAGAGTTTTTCATACTGACAACAGGAAACACAATGTGAGAGAAAAAAAAAATTATGATACTAAGAAAAAACAGTGACTGAGAAGGGAACACAATGGTGAAAGGTAGTGGAATGAAATTCTTTTTTTCATAAAATCAAGAAAAATATTTATTTAAAAAAGGAAAAAAAAAACTGTTAGGATTACATTAAAAATATTCTGGTCAATTGAAATAAGCAATTAAAGTCAAAATTAGCATCCCTTCACACTCCAGCCTCACGACAAGGTAAAAAAAAATTGAATAAGAAAGAATAAAAAATATTAAAGATGCTGGACACTCACAAGTTTTCCTTAAACATTACTAGTATAAACAAAGGCACACTAACCATGTATCTATTGGGGGTACATTCAAATACTTGTAGCTGGCCTCATGATCAAGGGTTCATAAAACAAGGATTGCAATTCATGCAGCAAAACTAGAAAATCCCGGAAACTTGCTTATATCTGTCTTCCCTCAGGCTGACTAGTAACATACTTATGTGGATCATGCAGTTTTATTCCTGACTATGATAGAAACAAACTTCAAGCTTAACCCTGGGGTAAGTTAACAGGCCCCTAATTTTGGAACCAGGTGCATGCGCAAAGCAATTTTCCCCAGGGTTCATCCAGTTGCTTTATCTGCGGCGTCGTTCTCGAGATGCGCCGCATAAGACTTTGTTATGATACAACAGGGGTAGGCCGCATAAGTCGGAGCTTCAGATACTCGCAGAGATGTAACTCTTCAAATTTTTTTTTTGTGTAAATTTTTGAACCACACTACTAAATTGTATTTAAATTTCAATTTCGTATCCTTTTACATTTCGCTAAATATCTCAGAGTGATATTAATGAAAGTTAAAGAGATTTTAGCTGTCATTGGTGAATAGCGTCGCTATGCAGTGATGTTACCATCTTTGTGCTAGGCAGCCAGATGTTCAAGTATATAGGGGGAAAACTAAAACTAAAAAGAAAAAAAATCCAACTTTTCAGGTTGGCAAACTGCAATAAAAATTCCCTTCTAAGAAAAGACTCGGTGAAATTTTGGAAATCTCTTAGTGATTTTAATAATATTGGGTGTGCTGATGACACGAGTTTTTTATCAGGAATATGGTGACATGCCCAGGTGGACACCATCGACCAGGAAGGTGTAAGCGATTTTTTCCCACTCAGCACTCTCCTATTCGACCCCATCTAGGCCACCTCTTTGGAAAGTGAGCCTCCATTTCACCTTTTATCTCATTGTCCAAGCAAGAAGAGGATACAATTCCCTATGAAGAAGGTTAACATGCCTGTGCCACGCCAGGGCCCATTTTCACCCCTGTCACAGATTTGGTGTTTTTCAGCCTAGGACCTTAAAAATTGCCATGAATTCTGCCATGCCATTCAACTTTATTTTGCAGTTCGCTAAAGCTACTTATGTATAATGTGAATATTTTCTACAGAATATTTCCTATATATTTTACTTTTATATACATATTTTTCTAAATTGTCCAAATTAAATATCTAAAATTGCTGGTTTTAAATTTACTCCTAAAATAATATTGAGGAATGAAAATTGTTAAATAAGAAACTTAAGGATTTGAAATATATTTATTAATAAGGAAGTTGTATGGTCCGAAAGTTGATTTCTCATTTATGGTACCAACATGGTAATGGCGTACCCCCTTTAGAACTTAACCAACCCAGGGTTAAAAGAGACCCCGCAACACTGTGGTTCAATAATATGCGATGAACAATCCCCTGGGTTTAGGAATTGACATCACTTAAAAAATTTGGCTATTATTGCAAAAAAATTTTCTTTGCCTCTTTATGTTCACTTGGTCTGTGGGGCAAGTATTTAGAAAAAAATAAGACTGGCCATAAACCCTCTGTGTCTGTATATTTACCACCTAGGTCTGTGATAAAACTAACCTAGTTCCATTTGCTCTTTATTTTGAATAAAGTTATCATGTAACAGTGAATGATTAATTCACTTATCAGTTTACGGGAAGAAATAATTACAATACAAGTTTGGGGTAACTATTTTTTTGGCAACTTCATCTTTCCTATGTAAAGTACATGGCAGAATAGTCTAAATTTCTTTCCCTACTAAGTGTAGGAGTTGTTGTCAGTACCTAGATATAAATAATAACGGGGTTAAGGACATTTTTTCTTTTTTTTGGGGGGAGGGGGTTGTTGGCGCAGAGCGATATTCACATTACAGAAACAAAATTTTTTTTTTCATATATATACATAAATCATACAAGCATTCTTAGACACAAACCCCTATATATTGCATTCCCCCCATTAGCCCTCAAGCCCATCTAAAAAAAATGCCTCGTAACTGACAGCAACCCCCTGTACAAACTGTACATACAAGTGGAAAAATTTTACCTTACAAAAATAAATTCAGTAAAAAAGTAGGATGATCACTAAAGATTTAATTCATCATCTGTCCCCTTCAGATACATATCAAATTATATGTATTTAAATTAGGTACAGTACATTATTTAACAGTTTCATAATTTAACAAAAAATCAATAGGAATAGACGATAAACTATCAAACACAATGGAGATTTTTTTAAAATTCCGAAATTTCATTTAAGGGCCTGTAATCTAGGTAGACTTTCCCCCTTAACAGAGGTAAATATTCAGATAATATATACACACTAGTATCAAATACGGTAGGGTTAGGAGATATGGGAACATCTAGAAAGGGTAGCCGTCCATCTTTGCTATCTTCAACAGGAAACCTAAGGCAGCTGCATTCCTCAAACGTCCTGCAGAGGGTCCTCGATGTCCTCGGTAGAAGGGGCCATGACAAAAGTGTCATCTATGTATATCACGTACACGTCTGGACCGAAGTATTCGTGAGAAAACCTTCCCTCCAACAACTCCCGTAGAAAAGTTGGCAAAGAGCACACCAAGGGAGAACCCATCACTACACCATCCTTTTGTATATACGTGTGGCCCCTGTGTGTGGTAAAAAGGGCCTTATTAGTACATATTTGAAGCATAGTTCGGAGGGCCCCTCGGGGATGTTCGAGGTTGCAGTAGAAGGGTCCCTGTAGACTCCTTCCAGGAGGAGTCGATGGTCTCTCCAATAGGTAAGTTAGTGAAAAGGGACTCCACATCCTTGGAAGCGATGGTGCTTATTCATAAACTCAGTAGATGAGGCGACAATACTTGTTTAGAACATAAGGGGTCAAGAGGTTGTTGAATCTTTTTGCCAGCTGGTAGGTCGGCGTCGGGCACTGGCCCAGAATAGGTCGGAGTCTTCACATTACCATATAGGTAACCAGGGCTAAAAATCCCCAGTGATGGTCTGGAGGTGGACGGCGTTTGTGCTGCATTAATTTTTTCAATTGTCTTGTTTACCTCTCTCTTGATCTCTTCGATGGGACTGTAGAAGAGCTTTTCAAACTTGTATGATTCTCCATATATCAGGTCGAGTTTGCTCTGATAATCTTCGTAATTTGGAAAAAAAGAGAAATAAATGCAGCCACAAACACCGTACACTTCCAGACCAACTTTTATACGTTTACGTGATATACATACATACATATATATATATATATATATATATATATATAATTACTGAGTCTTTTTTAATTTGTATATTTGCATATTTTACAGCCCTGATGATGAGTCCCAAAGTCTTGAAAATTTGGAAAATAAATGTATGATGCTATGTTGGCTTTTCTCCATCCTATTTATACTAAATCTACGGCGTTCCGGATGCCCCAACCTTCCTGCCTATATATAATTATATATAATATACCACACACACACACACACATATACATATATATTTTTTATTTTGTCGAATATACACAACATAAATTCACGATCATCTAATGAGCGTGTCTGAAATCACAAGCAGTTGACGTTCTCAAGCACATTTCGAAGATGAAATAACAACGATAGTCATTACAATGCTTGAAGATAATAAAGTGGGAAGCAAAGGTAAGACATAATTGTAATTTGCTGTTGTCTAGATTAATGACGTTCATAAGAGTCATCCTTTTCCTTAATTGGAAGTTTCTGCACCAAGGTAACGATCAAAGGGAAGTAACCACATTATTCACGAGTTGTCTCGCTTTTGTAACTTAATATCGTGTTTTTACTTTTAATGATATGATTTTGATATGAATATTCCTATGCAGGACAAAGTTTTCAGACATTCCTATTTGTCTTAGATATACACACAGAGAGACACACACATGTATATATATAATATATATATATATAATATATATATATATATATATATATATATACGTAAGTACTTGAATAGCTGTTGTTCTGTCTTTCTTGTAGTTTCTACGGAGAGAGAACAGGTGAAATCACTAAATGGATGGTTGATATCTTCTCTTAGTCGAGCTGGGAGTAAGGTTTTGGGATAGCATGTTCCTCTAACCACGATAAAGAAATTTCGTCGGAGTCTAGTAGAGTGGGCTTTCACCAAGGAGTTTTGGGAGTCCTTAAAGAGATAAGATAGGATGGGAAAACGAGGCAAAAGTTACGCCTGGCGTCCTTCATGTGTAGAAATCACGAAAGCTTTCTTGATTTTCACACACACACAATTACACACGCACACACACACACATATATACATATATATATATATATATATATACGTGCGCTTGTGTGTGTGAGCTCGCAGCAACAAGCAGGTATTGCCCTCAACATACAAATTAATGAATAATAACCAAAACAGTTTTAACAATTTCCTTCTCTTTTTATATTTACACGACGTAATAGCATCATTACTTGTAATTTCATCATTAGCATTCAACTTAATTCATTAAAAAAACACTTGACAAATTAACGAAGCCAAAAGAAATCCCTAAAGAAAAGCCCACAGAAATCCTTAGTTTAAATTACAAATCCTTGAGTGAACGGGTAAATCACCTTTCATATATTGAGGTCGTTAACAATCTATTTGTCTAAAGAAATAGTTACCGATAAGTCCTTTGTGCTAACGATGAGGAATTTTAAAATTCCATGGGCAAAAGAATACCTCATTATATTACGACACGGATCTTCAAGGGATGAATATGAACATGATATTCATTATTTTGGAGATATTCACTGCATTGGTTTGTCAGGTCGAGCCATAGGTTCTTTACATGTTGTATACTCGTTTCTCTTGAAAGCTTCTTCAAGATGCCATTTAGCAAAGATAATTTATTTGAATACATTTTCCTGAATAGGATATTATCTTTAAATATATAGATCGACGGTTATCTTTTTTTTGTACATATGCCGCTAAATATATATATATATATATATATATATATAAATATATACATATATATATATATATATATATATTTATATATATACATATATTTATATATATAATATATAATTATTATATATACATATATATATATATATATATATATATCATATGTATGTATGTATATATATATATATATATATATCCATATGTATGTATGTATATATATATATATATATATGTATATAAATATATGTATCATATATATGTATATATATACATATATATATATATATATATATACATACATATATATATATATATAGATATGTATAATTATATATATATGTGTATATATATATATATATATACAACAATAAACAAACAAGAAACCCAAGACATTCGTAAATACAATCAAACCAGAATTGAGGAAACATTGAAGACATTGAAAAGAAGACTTGGAGGAGGGCGACTACAGATGTTGGATTCAAAGGATGAAAATTGAAATATTATCAAGAATAGAGCAAGAGTGGTCAAGATTACAATAGATTTTCATACATTAGTATACAATAGTGATATAAGAAATAATAAAATACAATTGTCGGTACCAAACGTAATAGTAAGAAAAATCAAGAAAGTATTAAAAATCCTGAAAAGATAAAAAGTACCAGGAGAAGATAGCCTTTGAAAGACAAGGAATAGATGAATTTGATGTCAAAAGGCTTGAAGATATTAAAGATGAAGTACAGCATTCCTAAAACTGCATAAAGGTAGCGAGAAAATATTTATTGAGAAAGGAGTTACACAGGGAAACCTTGCTCTTCTAAATTAAACAGAATTGTATTTGAAAAATTTAGTACTTACTCTTAATAGGGAATACCTTAACAGCATAAGATTTATGGATGACATATTTGTGTTATTTTGTCATTAGAGGAATTATAAAAGACTGTAAAGATTTGAATAGCGAAAGCAAAAATTTTGTCCTTGAAACCTTAAGAACATTATTGAATTCTTAAGTACTAAATTATAAAAAGTTCTTTTTAATGGTCATTATAGTGAGTACAGGAATTTGATATCAGGCGTCAGGGTAGTTTTCTTGGCCAATTACATTTCATTTCTGTACACATGACATGTGGTTTGCCCTAGAAAACCAACGCGTTGCATATGCAAATGATGCTATTCTGTTTGCATCAATTCCATCCACTGAATGTGGATCTGGGGTTGCTGTAGCTAAAATTGTGGATGGTGCAAATTATGGGGCATGAAGTTGAATCCTAACAAAACTCAGAGACACTCATATATTGTCAGTATTTTCTTTTTATTGTTTTTTCTTGCTCTACACCTCTCTGTTAACAGAACCAGTTTAAGCCTGTCTATCCTTGAATTTACCTTTTCAATTTTTGTGAGCTTTTTTCATTGAAACTGTTGCTATAAAAGCTGTTAAAATAATGTTAGTTGTATTTATGTTGTCTACTAGTTACCACCTAACTCCCTGCTTGCACACTGGTGACCACCAGTGTGTCTAGCTCCCTCCTGCGTTCCCCGGCACTGCTTTGTCTTTTTGTTTGATGGTGCCATCTTCCAACACTGACAAGCATTCACCAGGTTTCAGTATGCCGGAATCCAGTCTTGCATCAGGGGCATGACTCACACAAGCACCAAATTAGATTACATTCTCTTGGTATTCCCCAAGGACGAATCCCTGGAAATCTCCGACTGGCTGTTTAGGCAATATGACACGCCAATAATGTGTGACGCCCTCAAATCATACCTCCTTGAGAAGTATTCGCCATCACCGGCTACCCTTATAACGAAACTTTTTCAGCTTTCTCAAAATTTTTTGGGGAACCAAAAGGCTTCATTCACCCTGAGGGGAGTGGTCTGTATCGCTCACCTGCAACCTGGTACAAAAGGCTCTCTTTGTGATTTGAATTTACTACGTGCCCTTTGGGTACTGAGCCTACCCGAACTTGTACGTGCTGCCATCCCCGATGTCGATATTTTGCCCATGAAGGACCTAATGACCAAAGTGACGCCTTTACGCAGTCACTTCACACCTTTAAGACCTCCATCAACGCCTCCACACCGGATGAAGAGGATAACTATCGAAGGTAGAAAGGAGGAACAGTATTAGCTTGAAGTTATTTTTTTGGACACGGATGATTTTATTCCGGGAGTGAAAGGAAGTAGTAAACTATGCCATATTTCATACGTCATTTTTTATTTTGTATTTTCTTAGATGTATGAAATTTGTACAAAATTTTCCAGTGATGAAATTGATATATCCCATATGAATGTAAATAAAAGAAAAATATCTAAACGAATAAACAAGTTTAATTTATGCTAAATATTTGCATCTACTATAAGTTAATCTTCATAATCAAAGACCCGATAAAATGTTCGAATGAGTCACTTGACACTGACTCCAGATAAAGTTTCACCATTCAAGAAAAAATCTTAATTAAAATTAAATAGAGTTGAAGTTATATTCATAACCATGAAACACGTAAGGAAAAAAAGAAAATTTGAAGCAATTTAATAAACAACAAACAAATTAAAATCATATCAACTGAGATACGTGTTTTGAATAAAAGAAAAAAAGGACCTAATGAATTTCACTTTAAGTGTTGAGAGTTTGTAAAATGTTGAGTATTTACTTGAAGAAAAAATAGAAAACGTTAAGAATATGATTAACGTTACGACGGCATAGATTGTTGTTGTTGTTATTGTTGTTTTTCTTTTGGATATATATATATATATATATATATATATATATGTATATATATATACATACATATATATATATATATATATATATATACATACATAAGGAAACAAGAGCCTTATCAAAAGCAATCTCTCAATTTCATAGCTTCAAAAGTAGAAGATAAAGGACCCGGAGAACTAGAGAAATGGATAAGATATTGCGTTCCTCTTCGTTGACGGGTATCTATAGGTCACAAATGCGGTGGACTATTCATTATTGGATTATACATAAACCGTATCCAAAATGATTTTTTTTTTTTTTTTCTGAATTCCTTCGCAATGAATCTTGTTATATGAGCCTTTTCCCTACTTCCTGTTGTCAAAGTTGATCCCGTGACCCTATCATTTAGTTTTTAAAAGATGAGTTTGAGTGAATAATCGTCAAATATTTGTTTTTCTTTTTGAAATTCAAGAAGATTAGAAAATTGTACTTTTCGATAAACCTTTTCAATCCATAAAATTCATGATAGAATATTTCTAGGTATAACTCCCAATCTTGTTCTCTATTCCCATCCCCTACTATTATTTCATAGGATAAGTTCATTATTTTTTTCCTCCAGGGAAAAAAAAAATTTCTATACCATTATGGTGGAGATATTTTGAACAATCGTATTTGGCGATTTTAATGATAGCCAGACAAACCTAAAAACAATGAAAACATGGTTGTCAAACACACATATATATGAATATTTATATTTATGGTAAATAGATTAAATTTCCGGTTCTTTCGACCATGCATATGGAAAATTAATTTATATTCCACAGTTGGAACATTTAAAGGCTTTCAT
>NC_090734.1:103326081-103353581 GCF_036898095.1 Palaemon carinicauda
TGCATCACGTCCTTTCTGAATTGTCCTCAAGGCATCAATAGATTTCCAGATGGAGGGATGACGCATTCCTAGTTCGTACTGTAGACGTCGATTGACAGCTTCAGCATGATTGTTAATGCGATCTTCATTATTTACAGTGCGTTCATAAAGGTTCCATATCTCGGGAGCAAACATAGGGTTTATTCTTGCATTTCATCGCCTATTTTGTCGTCCAATATAAGTGTCTTCGAACTAATGGAACAAGGTTATTTGTTTGTCTGGAAGACCTGCTGTTAGTGTATCCATGTATTCGTCCATCTTTTCTAATGGAACAAAGGAGAGTGTTATAATCATTTTAGCCCACAAGGCAAAGAGCTAATTATACTTTAACAAAAAAGTTATTTATGATTAGCGATATATATACACACACATATCTATCTATCTATCTATCTATCTATCTATCTATCTATCTATATATATATATATATATATATATATATATATATATATATATATATATATATATATATATATATATATATGTATATATATATATATTTTCCTTGGTATGTAATATTTGACGGCCAACAGTCTCTCCGCCGAAAAATTCTGATGCCGAATCGGCTACGCCTAACTAGCCATGCCGAAACGGCTACACCAAATGGGCTACACCGAAACGTCTCACTCCTAAGGTGAAAAGTTCGACCACAAGTTGGCAGCAGGATTGTACGTCTTGGTCTGATGAAGTGTGATGCCCAGGCAACTAGTTAATAATGTCCACAATAGAAATGTGGTAGTGGTACCCATATTAGAATTAATTTAGACGGAGATATCAAATCTCCCAATACATCATAAAAGTAAATACGAAGTGGACATTGTAGTGGTTTGCGGACTGTGGCCAGAGGTAGCACCCGAACTGCCTAGTGTCCGAATTCCGACTACATCCCAACGTTCACTACACAGAAAATATACAACTGTGGAATTCCCAAAAATCTAGGTAACGTTTCAGGAGAACGGAGGTCTGGGCACCACCCCTTGATTTATACTGGTCAAGGGGTCCTAGGTAGAACCTTACTTCCTCCTTTTATTCATCCTGCCTTGAGCTTGCTGAATAAACACGTAATATGACCGTTGATTCATTTCAGAGAAAAATGAGCAGTATATGGGAATAGCTCTATCTTATTTAGGTAAGATGATTTCAAACTTATATAAAATGGCAGAACATTATGTGAAAGGGGAAGAATTTTTTCATACTGACAACAGGAAACACAATGTGAGAGAAAAAAAAAATATGATACTAAGAAAAAACAGTGACTGAGAAGGGAACACAATGGTGAAAGGTAGTGGAATGAAATTCTTTTTTCATAAAATCAAGAAAAATATTTATTTGAAAAAGGAAAAAAAAAACTGTTAGGATTACATTAAAATATTCTGGTCAATTGAAATAAGCAATTAAAGGCAAAATTAGCATCCCTTTACACTCCAGCCTCACGACAACAAGGTAAAAAAAAAATTGAATAAGAAATAATAAAAAATATTAAGATGCTGGACACTCACAAGTTTTCCTTAAACATTACTAGTATAAACAAAGGCACACTAACCATGTATCTATTTGGGGTACATTCAAATACTTGTAGCTGGCCTCATGATCAAGGGGTTCATAAAACAAGGATTGCAATTCATGCAGCAAAACTAGAAAATCCCGGAAAACTTGCTTATATCTGTCTTCCCTCAGGCTGACTAGTAACATACTTATGTGGATCATGCAGTTTTATTCCTGACTATGATAGAAACAAACTTCAAGCTTAACCCTGGATAGGTACGGTGGGTCGTACGCGACCCCGAGCGTCAAAAAAAAAGAGGTTTTTCTCACGTGACTCACCCCCGTGACTGAATTTGTAGGTGATCGACCTGCAGGAGGTGTCTCTCCTACTTGCTCTAGTAGTGTCCAGATGTGCATTGCTGTAGCTGTACTCCTTCCCCGATTTCTGAGACGCGTCGGGGTCGAGCGCGACCGAGTTTACCCTTCTAAGGTAATTTGCATAATTATCAAAGTTATTACGTATTATGAAATTGTCGTAGAGTGGTGCAACTTGTATAGGTTATCAGTTGTGGAAAGTCTTGGTGGATTGTTTGGCTACCATGTGCATGATTTTATTTTTAGTTAAAATGTCGTTCATCACCACGAGGACCATTTTACCGCGAGTGCCCCTTTTTCATTTTTTTTCATTTTTTTGCCAAGTCATTTTTCCGTAAGATATTGCCAAATAGTGTCGTAAAACTTTTGCTTGTTTAGTGTTGGAAAGTGTGTCTAGATGATCTGGCTACCCATGCGTGACTTTGTTTTTGTCAGATACGACGTAGTTATTGGTATATTGGGTATTTAACTGCGGTTGCCAATTTCTGTATTTTTTTCAATATTTGTAAAAAATTTTACGTAGTAAGGAATTGCCGTATATTATTCATTTTTTTTCATGTTTATGTGTTAGAAAGTCTGCCTTGATGGTTGGGCTAACACGTGCATGTCTTTTTTTTTATCTGAGATGCCGTATATTTGAATGTTGAGCATTTTACCGCGAGTGCCCCTTTTTCATTTTTTTTCATTTTTTTGCCAAGTCATTTTTCCGTAAGATATTGCCAAATAGTGTCGTAAAACTTTGGCTTTTTTAGTGTTGGAAAGTGTGTCTAGATGATCTGGCTACCCATGCATGACTTTGTTTTTGTCAGATACGACGTAGCTATTGGTATATTGGGTATTTAACTGCGGTTGCCAATTTCTGTTTTTTTCAATATTTGTAAAAATTTACTACGTAGTAAGGAATTGCCGTATATTATTGATTTTTTTTTTCATGTTTATGTGTTAGAAAGTGTGCCTTGATGGTTGGGCTAACACGTGCATGTCTTTTTTTTTATCTGAGATGCCGTATATTAGAATGTTGGGCATTTTTCCGCGAGTGCCCCTTTTTATTTGTTTTGCATTTTTTTGCTTAGTCATGTTACCGTAAGGAATTGGCAAGTAGTGTCGCAAAACTTATATTTTTATAGTGTTGGAAAGTGTTTCTAGATGATCTGGCTACCCATGCCTATTTTTTTTTTAGCCAGATATGGCGTATATATAAGTATGTGTTCGATTTTCCTGTGATTGCCATTTTTTCGTTTTTTCCCATTTCTTTCAAAATTACTACGTACTAAGGAACTATCACAGAGTAATGATTCATTTATATGTTTATTTGTCGGAAAATGTGCCTTGATGGTTTGCCTAGCACGTGGCTGAAATTTTTTTTTTCTGAAATGCCGTATATTAGAATGGCCATTTTTCCGCGAGTGCCCCTTTTTATTTGTTTTGCATTTTTTTGCTTAGTCATGTTACCGTAAGGAATTGGCAAGTAGTGTCGCAAAACTTATAATTTTATAGTGTTGGAAAGTGTTTTTAGATGATCTGGCTACCCATGCCTATCTTTTTTTTAGCCAGATATGGCGTATATATAGGTATGTGTTCGATTTTCCTGTGATTGCCATTTTTTAATTTTTTCCCATTTCTTTCAAAATTACTACGTACTAAGGAACTATCACAGAGTAATGATTCATTTAGATGTTTATTTGTCGGAAAATGTGCCTTGATGGTTTGCCTAGCACGTGGCTGAATTTTTTTTTTCTGAAATGCCGTATATTAGAATGTTAGCCATTTTTCCGCGAGAGCCCCTTTTTATTTGTTTTGCATTTTTTTGCTTAGTCATGTTACCGTAAGGAATTGGCAGGTAGTGTCGCAAAACTTATATTTTTATAGTGTTGGAAAGTGTTTCTAGATGATCTGGCTACCCATGCCTATCTTTTTTTTAGCCAGATATGGCGTATATATAGGTATGTGTTCGATTTTCCGGTGATTGCCATTTTTTCGTTTTTTCCCATTTCTTTCAAACTTACTACGTACTAAGGAACTATCACAGAGTAATGATTCCTCTAGATGTTTATTTGTCGGAAAATTTCGTTTACTTCTTTTTTGATTGAATATCATCAAATTTTTTTAGCTAAAATATTATATTGTTCCACATTTTTGTTTTTTTTTCGATTTTATTTCCCTTCAAAAAAATTTTTTCGGGTCAGAATTTTAATTTTATAGTCGTAAAATAATCGACAATTATCCAGCATCCCACCATACAATTTTTATGCATATCCAATAATAATTAGATTAGTAAATAACACCTTGAAATTGACATACCCTTCCTACATTTCAAGTGGCAGATTAGGGAGTCAGAGTCAGTGTGGTTGGCGGCCATTTTGTGGACATATCCGAAGCGTAAGTTGCCCTATCTATATATATTCTTGTTCCCTATAGAATTTGTGATATTTTGGTATATTTTTACCTGCATAAATATCATATTATATATTAAATATATGTATTATTTTACGAAATTTCTTAGTACTCAAAAAATTACCTTTAGATATGGCCCATGATATAAATGTAATTTACAAAATAATGAAGATTTTTTTACATATTTCTATTTTAGGATAACATATGTTTATTCCCTAAAAAAATTAGCCACTTCCTATTTCATTTGGGTACCCAAAAAAATTCAGGAAATTTGGACAAATTTTTTTGGCCAAAAAAAGTTACCCTTTTTTTCTCATTTCAGATCTTCACCTCCATGGGTCTGACTTCATCCAAAATACATCAAGATGTGTCCTAAACATTCAAGAATCAATTCCTAAAAGGATTTGTGTATATATGTATAAACTTTTTTTTTATGAATTTTTATGTCAGGTCTTTTTTTTTCCTACTTAATTTTTTAAAATATTTATAATAAATAGTTTTTCTGCAGATGAGTAGTATTTATCTTTACAGTTGTTTTGAGCATTCATTGAAGTTTTTTTTGGCAAAAGAAAAAAAGAGGTTACTGCAAAAACTGATTTTTCAAGAATTTTTTTTGGCGTCGGGGTCGTTCGCGTCCGAGTATACCCTTAAAGGGGTGTCCGAGGAGCGTACCTATCCAGGGTTAACCCTGGGTAAGTTAACAGGCCCCAATTTTGGAACCAGGTGCATGCGCAAAGCAATTTTCCCCAGGGTTCATCCAGTTGCTTTATCTGCGGCATCGTTCTCGAGATGCGCCGCATAAGACTTTGTTATGATACAACAGGGGTAGGCCGCATAAGTCGGAGCTTCAGATACTCGCAGAGATGTAACTCTTCAAATTTTTTTTTGTGTAAATTTTTGAACCACACTACTAAATTGTATTTAAATTTCAATTTCGTATCCTTTTACATTTCGCTAAATATCTCAGAGTGATATTAATGAAAGTTAAAGAGATTTTAGCTGTCATTGGTGAATAGCGTCGCTATGCAATGATGTTGCCATCTTTGTGCTAGGCAGCCAGATGTTCAAGTATATAGGGGGAAAACTAAAACTGAAAAAAATAATCCAACTTTTCAGGTTGGCAAGATGCAATAGAAATTCCCTTCTGAGAAAAGACTTCGCGAGATTTTGGAATCTCTTAGTGATTCTAATAATATTGAGTGTGCTGATGACACGTGTTTTTATCAGAAATATGGTGACGTGACCAGGTGGACACCATCGACCAGGGAAGTTTAAGCGATTTTTCCCACTCAGCACTCTCCTATTCGACCCCATCTAGAAGCTCTTCGGAAAGTGAGCCTCCATTTCACCTTTTTTCTCATTGTCCAAGCAAGAAGAGGATACAATTCCCTATGAAGAAGGTTAACATGCCTGTACCATGCGACGATGGTGACGACAACGATGTAGATGACCCTCCCATGACCTTTACCCCCTTCAAGGAAGGTCCCCATCTCCACCAGTGTGCCATCAATCAGTGCTACTAGAGTATTGCTACCCCAGTGACTTTTTCAAGTGCCACCTCAGTGCCTTTTTCAAGTGCTACCCCACTGCCTTCAACAAGTCCCACACCAGTGCCTTCAATGAGTGCCACCTCAGTGCCTTCATTGAGTGCCACGCCAGTGCCCATTTTCACCCCTGTCACAGATTTAGTGCTTTTCCGCCTAAGCCCTTTAAAATTGCCATGAATGCTGCCATGCCATTCAACTTTATTATGCAGTTCGCGAAAGCTACTTATGTATAATGTGAATATTTTCTACAGAAGATTTTCTATATATTTATACTTTTATATACATATTTTTCTAAATTGTCCAAATATAATATCTAAAATGGCTGGTTTTTAATTTACTCTTAACATAATATTGATGAATGAATATTGTTGAATAAGAAACTTAAGGATTTGAAATATATTTAATAATAAGGAAGTTATATGGTCCGAAAGTTGAGTTCTCATTTATGGTACCACATTGGTAATTACGTACCCCCTTTAGAACTTAACCCACCCAGTGTTAACCCTGGATAGGTACGGTGGGTCGTTTGCGACCCCGAGCGTCAAAAAAAAACAGGTTTTTCTCACGTGACTCACCCCTGTGACTGAATTTGTGGGTGATCGACCTGCAGGAGGTGTCTCCCCTACACGCTCTAGTAGTGTCCAGATGTGCATTGCTGTAGCTGTACTCCTTCCCCGATTTCTGAGACGCGTCGGGGTCGTTCGCGTCCGAGTTTACCCTTCTGAGGTAGTTTGCATAATTATCAAAGTTATTACGTATTATGAAATTGTCGTAGAATGGTGCAACTTGTATAGGTTATCAGTTGTGGAAAGTCTTGGTGGATTGTTTGGCTACCATGTGCATGTTTTTTTTTTTAGTTAAAATGTCGTTCATCACCACGAGGACCATTTTACCGCGAGTGCCCCTTTTTCATTTTTTTTCATTTTTTTGCCAAGTCATTTTTCCGTAAGATATTGCCAAATAGTGTCGTAAAACTTTTGCTTGTTTAGTGTTGGAAAGTGTGTCTAGATGATCTGGCTACCCATGCATGACTTTGTTTTTGTCAGATACGACGTAGTTATTGGTATATTGGGTATTTAACTGCGGTTACCAATTTCTGTTTTTTTTTCAATATTTGTAAAAATTACTACGTAGTAAGGAATTGCCGTATATTATTCATTTTTTTTTCATGTTTATGTGTTAGAAAGTGTGCCTTGATGGTTGGGCTAACACGTGCATGTCTTTTTTTTATCTGAGATGTCGTATATTAGAATGTCGGGCATTTTACCGCGAGTGTCCCTTTTTAATTTTTTTTAATTTTTTTGCCAAGTAATTTTTCCGTAAGATATTGCGAAATAGTGTCGTAAAACTTTTGCTTTTTTAATGTTGGAAAGTGTGTCTAGATGATCTGGCTACCCATGCGTGATTTTGTTTTTGTCAGATACGACGTAGTTATTGGTATATTGGGTATTTAACTGCGGTTGCCTATTTCTGTTTTTTTTTCAATATTTGTAAAAATTTACTACGTAGTTAGGAATTGCCGTATATTATTGATTTTTTTTTCATGTTTATGTGTTAGAAAGTGTGCCTTGATGGTTGGGCTAACACGTGCATGTCTTTTTTTTTATCTGAGATGCCGTATATTAGAATGTTGGGCATTTTTCCGCGAGTGCCCCTTTTTATTTGTTTTGCATTTTTTTGCTTAGTCATGTTACCGTAAGGAATTGGCAAGTAGTGTCGCAAAACTTATATTTTTATAGTGTTGGAAAGTGTTTCTAGATGATCTGGCTACCCATGCCTATTTTTTTTTTAGCCAGATATGGCGTATATATAAGTATGTGTTCGATTTTCCTGTGATTGCCATTTTTTCGTTTTTTCCCATTTCTTTCAAAATTACTACGTACTAAGGAACTATCACAGAGTAATATTTCATTTATATGTTTATTTGTCGGAAAATATGCCTTGATGGTTTGCCTAGCACGTGGCTGAAATTTTTTTTTTCTGAAATGCCGTATATTAGAATGGCCATTTTTCCACGAGTGCCCCTTTTTATTTGTTTTGCATTTTTTTGCTTAGTCATGTTACCGTAAGGAATTGGCAAGTAGTGTCGCAAAACTTATATTTTTATAGTGTTGGAAAGTGTTTCTAGATGATCTGGCTACCCATGCCTATCTTTTTTTTAGCCAGATATGGCGTATATATAGGTATGTGTTCGATTTTCCGGTGATTGCCATTTTTTCGTTTTTTCCCAATTCTTTCAAAATTACTACGTACTAAGGAACTATCACAGAGTAATGATTCCTCTAGATGTTTATTTGTCGGAAATTTTTTTTTACTTTTTTTTGATTGAATATCATCAAATTTTTTTAGCTAAAATATTGTTTTACATTTTTTTTTTGATTTTATTTCCCTTCCAAAAAAATTTTTTGGGTCAGAATTTTAATTTTATAGTCGTAAAATAATCGACAATTATCCAGCAACCCACCATATAATTTTTATGCATATCCAATAATAATTAGATTAGTAAATAACACCTTGAAATTGACATACCCTTCCTACATTTCAAGTGGCAGATTAGGGAGTCTGAGTCAGTGTGGTTGGCGGCCATTTTGTGGACATATCCGAAGCGTAAGCTGCCCTATCTATATATATTATTGTTCCCTATAGAATTTGTGATATTTTGGTATATTTTTACCTGCATAAATATCATATTATATATTAAATATATGTATTTTTTTACGAAATTTCCAAGTACTCAAAAAATTACCTTTAGATATGGCCCCTGATATAAATGTAATTTACAAAATAATGAAGATTTTTTTACATATTTCTATTTTAGGATAACATATGTTTATTCCCTAAAAAAATTAGCCACTTCCTATTTCATTTGGGTACCCAAAAAAATTCATGAAATTTGGACAATTTTTTTTGGCCAAAAAAAGTTACCCTTTTTTTCTCATTTCAGATCTTCACCTCCATGGGTCTGACTTCATCCAAAATACATCAAGATGTGTCCTAAACATTCAAGAATCAATTCCTAAAAGGATTTGTGTATATATGTATAAACTTTTTTTTATGAATTTTTATGTCAGGTCTTTTTTTTTTTCTACTTAATTTTTTAAAATATTTATAATAAATAGTTTTTCTGCAGATGAGTAGTATTTATCTTTACAGTTGTTTTAAGCATTCATTGAAGTTTTTTTTGGCAAAAGAAAAAAGGAGGTTACTGCAAAAACTGATTTTTCAAGAATTTTTTTTGGCGTCGGGGTCGTTCGCGTCCGAGTATACCCTTAAAGGGGTGTCCGAGGACCGTACCTATCCAGGGTTAAAGGAGAACCCCGCAACACTGTGGTTCATAATCTGCATGAACAATCCACTTGGTTTAGGAATTGACATCACTTGAAAATTTGGTAATCACTGCAAAAAAAATTTTCTTTGCCACTTTATGTACACTTGGTTCTGTGGGCAAGTATTTGAAAAAAAAAAGACTGTCCATAAACCCTCTATGTCAATATATTACCACCTAGGTCTGTGATAAAACTAATCTAATTCCATTTGCTCCTTATTTTGAATAAAGTTACCATGTAACAGTGAATGATTAACTCACTTATCAGTTTACGGGAAGAAATAATTACAATACAAGTCTGGGGTAACTATTTTTTTGGCAACTTCATCTTTCCTATATACAGTACACGGCAGAATAGTCTAAATTTCTTTCCCTACTAAGTGTAGGGGTTGTTGTCAGTACCTAAAAATAAATAATAACGGGTTGAGAAATGTTTTTTCTTTGTTGGGGGGTAGGGGGGTGGGGGGCGGTGTTGGCACAGAGGGATATGCACATTACAGAAACAAACAATTTTTTTTTTCATGTACACAAATCATAAAGCTTTCTTAGACACAAACACTTATATATTGCATTCCCCCCATTAGCCCTCAAGCCCATCCAAAAAATGCCTCGTAACTGACAGCAACCCCCCGCACAAACTGTACATTCAAGTGGAATATTTTTACCTTGAAAAATAAATTCAGTAAAAAAAATAGGATGATCAACTAAAGATTTAATTCATCATCTGTCCCTTCAGATACATATCAAATTATATGTATTTAAAATAGGTACAGTACATTATTTAAAAGTTTCAGGATTTAACAAAAAGCAATAGGAATAGATGATAAACTATCAAACACAATCGAGATCCAGTACTTACAAACAAAAAAATATATTATCGGGTATTCCTGCCAACAATGTTTAAATGACATACAATATAAAAAAAATTCATTATTTACAGGAAATATTTCAGTATTAAAGGTATACAGTCACGATCTATTGTGAACAAACTTACATTCATTGCCGTCCAAAATCAAGGGTGGGAAAAAAATACAAAACTTATTGATTTTGGACTACATGTATTACGGGATAATAAATATCTATTGAATCTATTATAACTGCCATGGTCAAGATCAATTTATACTGCAACAATTAATGCAACAATTACAGAAACCGGGACCAAAGAAAGATTTCCTCACACGTGTCCCATTCTACAGCCTTTTATCTACCCCAATGTGGGAATCAAAACATGACTAATAAGAAAAAATGGTAATTACTATCAACTTCCTATAAAGTCTGTACAAAGATTAATTCAGTGGGAGATTTATAGTTCTTTTTCCGAGACTCAAACTACCTTCTTGTGACATGCGCCGGGATTCAGCAATCTGCTGGCGAGCCATCTTAATTTCTTGCAGCACCGGAGACAGGCTGAGCCAGCGACTCTCCAGGTACAAGCCGGGTGTCTTTAATCAATCAATAACCTCGCAAAATAGTTGGTATATGCGGGTGATCAACATTCTTTGAGGTAAATCAGAGACAGAATCCGTAGACTCAGAAGAGGACAATAAAAATCCCGAAAAAATAAGGCGATGACTCAGGGCAAAGTTGTTTCGGGCGACCCAAACAGTGTTGTAGCATTCAGGTTAGATACACCTGACTGTGCCCCTTCAGCCTTGACCTCTGACCGGTGTTTGAATGTACCATTAGAATGTTGGAAAGGGTTTGAATTCTGAGGTGCCTCAGGAATGGTGGATGGTTCCCTCTCTATAGTATTCATCTGGTCAGTGAGACGAGGTCTCCACTCCAGGACTTAAGGCTAAACTAGAGGTAGGTCAAGATCAGGACCTTTTGACCTAGTCCATAGGGGACTAAATCCACTAGAGGTGGGATCTTCAGACGATAGTCAGTTGTCACAACCGGGTGGCAAAAAGCCATGAAAGTCATTATCAAGATGAATAGACACTGCCGATTCAGAAACAGGGCTTTCTAAATTAGGAAGTCTTGGCCATTCTCGACTGGAACTCTTGGAACCAACAGAAAGTAGTTCCAATAATGGAATACTCAGAAAGAAGAAGCTAATAACAGGGGCATTGGAAATTCAGGCACTGGACATTGAACCACCGACTCGGAGACAAAATTGCAGTTTCACACATTTCAGTGGGGCTGTTCTCCCACAGTTGGAGGACGAAAGGATCTTGAAATGATTCAGGATTTAATACAGGAGTCTCATCACATTTTTTTGAAGGATATAACCAAGCATCCGGTGCTTTTTTTCTCTTGTAAGTCCTAGCTGGCTTAAGAATGGGCTTAGGCTGAGTAATAGCTCTAGTAGGATGGCGACTTTTCCTCTCTCGTCGGAACTTGTTACAATCGCAGGACACAAGGTAGGATGCAGCTACTGCAGCCACCCCATAGGAGTCGCCATTACTACTAGAACCCAAACTCTAAGAGACTTCAGAGGAAGTTGGACTATCATCCACGAGTCCAGGACTATTCCGATTCTCTGTTACAGGATCAGGACCCTTAGGATACCAGAGAAAGTGCCTCCTAAGATAAACTGGAGGATCAAACCAGGCCTATAATTGGATGTGGTGAGCTCTTACCAGTTCACCATCAGGCACTCTCTGCAGCTCATAGTTGACCTTATTCTCGTGTACCTTAGTAACACAGAATACCCCGTCAAACCTAGGGATGAGCTTGTTCATCCGAAGGTGTCCCAACAGGTGCCCCTTCTTAAGCACCAGAGAGCCCTTTTTAAACAGTTTGTACCGAGGATGTCCTTCAGCCCATGAGTCTCTCGTTTCTGCTGACAGCAATGGGGTACTATCAACATCGTGAGCACCCTTCAGTATGTTCTCAGCTGGAGTACAGCCAATCTCAGTGTGGTGAGAATGGCTATAGCTGAGAGCTGCTCAGGATAAGTACTGGTCCCATTTCCGAGATTCCCCAGAAATCACCCTCAGTAACTCACGAATGATACCATTCACCGGCTCCACTGCTCCATTGCTAAAGGGTTTATACGGTGTTGTTTTCACATGTACAACAATGTACCACTCTAACAACTCAGTAAATTCCTGCGAAATAAACTCAGGACTGTTATCAGTCATTATCCGGACTGGGACACGAGGATTAACAGGAAAAACTCGATCTTCAAGCTCCTGGCATATCATATTGGTCTTCTTATTCCTTATTGGTACTGCCGTCACCCTCTTGGAATAGTGGTCGACTACCATCAGACATACAATAAAACCAGTACTGATTGTTGGAAGACTCACAAGGTCCATAGCAACCAATTCAAAAGGAGAAGAGGTCACTATTTTCAAGGTCAGCGGGCCAACCACCTCCCTTGAGACCTTACAAGTCTGATATTCCCCACATGTCTGGCATATATATCTGATTAAATTAGTCAAAGATTTGTGCCAGATGAATAGACGGAGCATTGCAGTCCTTTTCCTGATCCCCCAGTGAGCATTCTGGAGGTGTGTTTCGGTAACTAGGTCAATCAGGACATTAAAGGTGACTACTGGGACTACTGAGCCGTCTGTGTTCCGCTTCACTAGCAAACTCTGTTGTACTTCCAGGTACGATTAACATCTCCTATACAGTAGATAGGAGCGGGGGAATTGAGATGCAGGAACCCTAGAGTAGATCATATTAATGACAGTTTGAATCTGCCGATGATCTCCTTGGATTTTGGATAGCTGACTAAAAGAGAGAAGAGAATTTCCGGTGAACACTCCCCGATCAGGTTCAGGTTCAGTTACCTTCATAACAGTGGTCTTGGTATGCAAGGAGGAGACAGAGAGTACCTTGGGAGACAATTGAAGAACAGTAGTATGGTCACACACCAACTGTTCTCAGGGTGAATCCAGTATCAGGCAGGCTGCGTCGAGTAAATTCCTACCAAAAACAAAACAAAAGTTAATGTCATTGGCAGCTACCACCGCATAGTTAAACAGAGGTAGCCTCCACCCGGAAGGACACTTCACCTCTAACTGGACGTAGCCTAAAATGCTTGTGCAGGAACCAGTCAACCCCTCTAGCTGTTCTCCTGACAGTATGTGGTACTCTATGCCAAGTTGGCTCAGTACAGACTCGCTTACAAGACAAACCTGTGCTTCTGTATCAACAAGAGCACAAAATAATGTCTCTTGCATCATTACTATACCTACTGCCGAGAATTGAGACAAATGTATACTACTGGACTGACGAGGTGCCTTTTCTGTCACATACTGGATTACAGGACAATCCTCTGGTGTTTCCTGATCATCAGTGACCAAGCCCTTAGCGTCAGGCACACAATATTTTACCTCTGCCTTATGACCCAGAATCACATCACTTTGAGGGACGTAATTGACGAGCTCGATCAGAGGGTTAAAATGCACTCTAGACAGACACTGAAGATGCACATACTGAGGCTCAGTCACAGATGAGTCGCGATAGACTACGGGACAAGTGTGACCCCAATGGACCCAGATTTCCAGGTTCAATAGCTTAGATGCTGCCAAGAGCAACTCCAAAGTTGGGACTACCTGGAAAATGCATTGCTTTGATCCTGTTCCTACTAGTCTTTTCCTCTTTGAAGCCTAGTCAACCGGCGTCTTTCAGAAACTGCTGAACTAAGGCATCCCAGAGCTTGGCTCCCTTCAGTTGAGAGTCGGGTGCGATACATGACCCTTCTGTCCAGCAGTTCATGACTAGCTCCAAGGATTCTATGAGAGAATCTGGACCACAACTAACCTCCTTATACAAGGCCAGTCCAGTAGGCAACTTGGGAGTGCTGGGTTCAGTAACAAATATGCAGTCAGTTATTGCGAGCCAGCGGAATAACCAGTCAGCTGTGGCATTCTGATCACCAGGACAGTAGTTAACTATAAAGTTAAATTCGCACACGTCCTCCAGTGTCAGTGCTAGACGATAGTCCACCATCTTCATGTCATAAAGGTACATCAGGGGACGGTGATCAGAATGAATCACAAAGAACTGACCATAGAGGAAGGCCCTGAAGGTTTTCACCCCTCATCGCAGAGCAGCCAACTCACTTTCAATGGTAGAGTAACGGGTCTCACAGTCATGGAGTCGTACGCTATCACTCGAGGTTCCCCTGGATGGTCGAAGGACTCTTGGCACAGACAAGCACTAGCACCCTCACCCGAAGCGTCAACAAACAACTCCAAGCGTTTAGCATCAACTGAGTAGTCAGGGTATGACAGCATAATGTCCTCCTTGATCGGTTCCTTCAACCGCACAAAGGCACCGTCCATTTCAGCAGTCCACTTCAGTTTCCTAGTTCCTTGGGATTTTCGTCATCCAGTCTTCACAAATAAAGTTTTGGTTATCTGTGAGCACATGGGCATAAACTTCCGTTGGAAGTTTACCATTTCCAGAAATCCTCGTAGCTCACGCACAGTGGTTGGTTTAAGGAAGTCCTCCAAGTTCTGGATGTATTCTGGTAGCTTACGCATCCCAGAACGTCAAACCAGATGACCAAGATACTGGATCTTGGCTTGAACCCAAGAACACTTCCCGAGTTTTATCTTGAGTCCGCGCTTCTGGAGAGTAGCTGAAACTCATACTACTAGTTTCAGGTGTTCCTTGAAAGAAGACCCAAGTATCAAGATGTCATCAATGTAGACAACCACCTCGGCTTCCGGGAACTCTCGGAAAATACTCTGCATTTCTCTCTGAAACACTGCAGGTGCTTTTTTCAGTGTAAACTATAAGTGTCTGAACTGTCAGTGTTCAAAGGCGGTAGAGATAGCTGTGTATTCTTTACTGTCCTCTGCCAACAGTATCTCATAGTATCCATGAACCAGGTCAAGGGTTGTAAAGTATTTGACTCCTTAAAGTCCAAATATGGAATCGGCCATGTTAGGCAAGGGGAACTTATCAGACAGTCATTTTATTCAGTCTACAGTAGTCCACACACAACCGTATACAATTGTCCTTTTTTCCGACTGGAATAATGGTGAACACCAAGGAGAGATGCTGGGATCAGTAATACCTAGTTCATGCAACTCCTTGCACTGCTCCTCTGTGGAACACTGCAGGTGCATTTTCAGTCCAAACAATAAGCGTCTGAACTGCCACTGTCCAAAGGCGGTACAGAAAGCCATGTATTTTTTACTGTCCTCTGCCAACGGTAACTGGTAGTATCCACGAACCAGGTCAAGGGTTGTAAAGTATTTGACTCCTTGAAGTCCAAATACGGAATCGGCTATGTTAGGCATCGGCAACTTATCAGAAACAGCCACCTTATTCAGCCTACAGTAGTCCACCCATAACTATATACTATTGTACTTTTTTTCAGACTGGAACAATGGGTGAAGACCACGTAGAGATGCTGGGTTCAATAATACCAAGTTCATGCACCTCCTTGCACTGTTCCTCTCTGGAACACTGCAGGTACATTTTTCAATCCAAACGATAACCGTCTGAAGTGTCACTGTCCAAAGTCGGTAGAGAAAGACGTGTATTCTTTACTGTCCTCTGCCAACATTGACTGGTAGTATCCACGAACCAGGTAAAGGGTTGTAAAGTATTTGACTCCTTGAAGTCCAAATACGGAATCAGCCCTGTTAGGCATTGGAAACTTATCAGAGACAATCACCTTATTCAGCTACGGTAGTCCACACAAAACTGTATACTATTGTTCTTTTTTAGGACTGGAACAATGGGTGAAGATCTAGAGATGCTCGGTTCAATAATACTTAGTTCATGCACCTCCTTGCACTATTCCTCGATGGCGTCAGCGACAGGTTCGACAAACTGTCAAACTCTCTGATAAATGGGCGTCTCGTCATACAGGTGGATGCGTATTGCTCTTCTTGACCACTCTCCCACATCATCCTCACCAGTACTGATGACTGGAAGATGATGTCGAAGCATTTGACAAAACTGGTCCTTCTGAGAAGAGTCCAGTTTGTCGGAGATAGACATATTGTCTATATATTCCAATACGTTCGGTTCAGGAGTCAGGTCACACTCCTGTGCTATGAGGCAGGATAGAGGAGCATCCACCATTGCCATGGTGACCATCTTCCCCAAGAGATCGCCTTTCTTGATCTTGGCAGCTTCTTCAGATGAACCCTTGATTAAAACTGAGGCTTTTCCATCTTTCAGTTCGAGGATGCCAGGGATTGCTGTAACTTTCCTTGACAGACCAGGGGCTATGGTGTCGCCATCATAATACATTTTGAGCCAACAGTTGGTTGGACATGCAGGGCACCTAAAAGAGGTGTCAAGTCCCTTACGAAAATTAATAGTAACTGGAACAAGTACTGGCTCAATACTAGCAATCCTTATTTAATTGGCTGCGTGGACCTCAAGCGTGTAAAGCACTTGATGACAACAGGCTCCACGTATTAGGACATAATCATCCCAAAAAGGCTCTTGGGGAGTACTGCGAACGTTCATCCGATTTCGGGCTCCATAAATTATCACCCCATTTGCTCTCAAGAACTGGTAACCAAACACTACGTACTCAGCCATAGTCCCTGCAGGAACTACATGGAACACACTCAGGGTGAATGTCATGCCATGGAGTATAGGAGTTAAAAAGCACAGTATCTAATGTCTTAGATCCTGTTTGCCCTAAATTTTTCCGGCCAATGGTGCAGGGTACCATCTGCAGCTGGTAATCCTGTACAGCTCTCGATGACAGGAGGTTGACCCTAGCTCCAGAGACAATGAGAGCATCCAACGCTCCGGATGGAAACTCAGACATGGTCACTGGGACAGGTTACCCCTAAAAAGGGTTTTCAATACAGCCTCAGTACCTGCTTCCTCCCTGGCGGAGTCAGTTGGAGAAGCTCTGGCCGGTGGAACGTTGACCTTGTAAGATTTCTAAAGGGAGAAATCCTGAAGGCGTTCTCGGCAATGGCGCGGGAGGGGGGGGTGAGATCTTGTACCCCGACATGGATGAACGCCTCCTCAATTGGTGCCAAGAAGCACGAGAGAGGCGTGATGCGGGCTGGAAAGGCCAGTTCAACAGTGGCACCTGTAGTGAGGGCAAACTGCTGATAATTTACGCCTCTGCTGAAAATATACGCTGTCCGGTTGGTCTCCCTGTACAGGTCGGCCTATCCTCGCCGTAGTTTGGACCGGAGCTAGCTTAGGCAGAAGCTCCTCAGAACTGCTCCGAGCAGAGCTGAGAGTTGGTTGGAACAGTCTCTGGCCACCATTAATGTCTCATTTCAGCTGCTGAGACATACTGGACAACATTTGGAACGGACCCTAGTCCCAGGAAGACCTGGCAGCATGACAGTAATGCTGTCTTGAAGGTATGGTGAAAAGTTCAACCATACTGTTGGCAGCAGGACTTTATATCTTTGTCTAATGAATTGTGATGCCCAAGAGACTCATTAATAATTTCCACAATAAAGATGTGACAGTGGTACCCATATTAGAATTAATTTGGATGGGGATACCAAATCTCACAATGCTTTAAAAAAGTAAATACGAAGTGGACGTTACAGTTTCTATGTGAATTGCTTCAGGCTAATGAGCGGAGTGGTCGATGATAGTAACCAGGTAACGGTGTCCTAGTGGTAAGGGTAGGGGTCTTAAAACATAGACCTGAGTATGGGCAAAGCACCGCTTGGGATGAGGGGAGGTGTCTTTTGGCGAATCCATGTGTGTCGATGCCCTTTTGAGGTTGGGAGTGAAGTACTGGCGTAGACCCATTCCTTAGCATCATTAGTAATACCATGGCTAAGGATTTTTATCTTCAGTAGCTGTGCAGTAGAACAGCAGGAGGGATGTGAAGGGCCATGAATGGAATCAAACACCTGTCGGCAGTCCAGGTCTACCATTACTGACATTACAGATAAGAGTGGCAATGTAGTCATTGAGAAACGACGTCGCAATTTGAGGTATATGCATGATGTCCTACATGCTTGATACTCTGTATTCATTTGTTTGGTTTCCTAGGCAAATGGTGGCTAATGTGTTTCTTTAAAGGTCATCGGCAACCGGATTCATTATTCCCAAGGATGTGCTAAAGGGTACAATTGTATTCAGCCACCACGGTGGAAAGATATTGGCTTTGCCGGGCAGACCAGGCATCGGACTGTTGAGTGAAGGCGTTTACCAGAGGCATGTGATTGGTGCAAGACATAAAGGACGTACCTTCCAAGAAGTGGTTAAAGTGTTGGACCGCCAAGTGCAAAGCCAATAATTTGCTTTTGAAGATAGAATAGCCAGATTCTGCTTTGGACAGTTTTCTACTGAAGAAGGCCAATGGGAGGGGCAAGCTGCTGACCACATGCTTGAGGACTGCCCCAATAGCAAAGTTGCTGGCATTGGCTGAGAAAAGGAGAGATACATGTGCCCCAGGAAAAGTGAGAGCAGCAGTGGTTGATAGGGCATTCCTTATGTTGCAGATGGACGCTTCTTGAAGGGGACCCCATATCAGGTCTTTTCGCTTGCCCTTGAAGGAAGCATAGAGGGTGGCAAGAGTGGCAGCGATGGTTGGCAGGAAACGGTGATGAAAATTGATCATGCCCAAAAATTCTTGTGGCGCTTTGACACACGAGACGGAGGGAAGCACTGAACGGCTGCTACAATTTCTGGGAGGGGATGTACTCCTTCAGGAGGGATGTGGTCCCATAATAACAATACTTCATTGGCGCCAGAGACACACCTGTTATACCGTACTAAAAGGTCATTCTGTTGTAGACTGTCAACCTTAATACATAGATAACGAAGGTAATCCTCTTTTGAATAAGAGATCATAAGTATGTCGTTTACATAATATACACAGAGAGAGGTTCCTTAAGATGTCATTCATGAGATCTTGAAAAAGTGGCCCCAGCATCATGAAAGCCAAAACAAGAGTAAATGAAGGTGCCTGTACCAAAATGGGTTATGATGGTTGTCCTGGGGATGTGTCCTGGGTTTATGGGAAACTTATAATGCACCTGAATTAGGTTGGGTATGAAGAAAACTTCTGCTATATGCAAGTAGAAGGTCACGCCGTTGATGTTTAGGAGTTGGTAGTGATCCTGTTCTATCAGGATGTTCAGGTGCTTAAAATCCCCACATAGTCACAGACAGCCATCTTTCTCCCGGACGATGTTTTTAGGGTAATAATCATGGCCTTGAGGTCAAATAGGGAAGGCCTATATTTTACATTTTGGCGAATGTTTGCTTAGTGGCGGCAAAACAATCCGGTACCAGATATGTGAATATGGCAAACACAGGGAGCCCCGTCGTCTTGATATGGTGATAAATACCGATTTTCGTAGGAACTGTTGGCGTTTGGAGAAGTTCTTGATAGAAAATTTCCGGGAAGGACGTGAGGAGGTGGGCAGAGGCATCCGTGGGTGCACTGATATGGAGAGAGAGGTCAGAGTGGGCTGGTTGGAGAGACGGTGAGTCAAATCCACATTGACCTACTGTCAGTGAGCTACATCGACCAGCATGAATAGACAATGTCTTAGATGCATCAACAAATCGAAGATATATTGTCTTTGGACAGGAAATCCTGCAGATAGTTTTCAGGATAAAAGCAGAAATACACATGTTTCGGATCATTTCGCTGCCCCTCTTCAGGACTATTTTGAGTTTTGTAATTACACTTTAATATAAAGGTTATGGTGGTGAAAATTTTATACACAAATATTTGGCTTCAACCAAAATTTATAAAAGAATCTGTATTCATATATATTTCTTGTCACGCATATGGGCATTGCCTGACATATGACCACTCGATCTCTTCTCGGACCTTGGATTATGGAGTGATGGTTTTTGTCATAACCAGGTGAGATGGGTTATAATTAGGAAAGTTGTAAGGTATAGGAAGGGTTGAATCTGTTTATTTATTACTCTGGTACACTGTTATGTGGATGAATGTATGTATGTATAAATGTATGTATATATATGTGCAGAAGTAAAAGGGGCATTAATTAAAATTAAGAATCGTAAAGCACCAGGCTCAACAGAGTTTCAAATTTAAATGATCATGAAACTAGCTGCAGAAGAGGAGGAATAGATCCTGGATTTTATAAAAGCAATATGGGAAGAGTAAATAATACCTTAAGACTGGGAGGAGAGACTAATGATATCCAAATTTTGGCAGAAAGGTAAAATTGCAGAATTTGGTAACTACAAAGGAATTAAAGGAACAGCTTGGAATGTAAGTTTTTGAGATGATATAGTATGAATTTATGAGGGGGAGTGGGACTGTGTATGCAATCTTTATAGTAATGCAGTTATAAAAAAGAGACTGGAGGGAAACCAGACGCTCTTCTGTGTTTTTGTAAATTTAAAGATGACTTATGATAGAATAATAAGAGTAGTGATGTTTTGGTACTTGAGGAAAGGGAAAATTTGAAGAAGCTGGTTATAATGGGAGAGATGATATACAGAACAAGGACAAAACTAATTAAAGCTCTTTTAAAAACCGAAACCTTTGAAGTTATCGTACCATTACTCCAGGGGTCAGCATTAAGCCCATTTATATTTGTGTTGGTCATGGATATGATATGAAAAGTTGTGAGAGTTGTTACATGTAGATGATTTGGGGATTACTATTGAGAAAGAGGATGAATTACAAAAAAGGGTGGTAAAGTAGCAAGAAAAGGTGTGACTTAAGAGTGGATGGGGATATGGCTGGACTAATGGTGAGCAGTAAGAAAGAAAGAGACAGGATAGCCGTACATGAAATTAGAGGAGCAGTTATAAAAGAGCTAGATCAATTTAGATACTTAGGGTATAATATAAATCAGGAAGGATGATGTGAAGCTGAAGTTTATAATAGAATAAAAGCAGTATGGGGAAAGTGGAGGGAGGTAGCAGGAGTGGTATGTGATATGAAAATGCCAATCAAGGTAAAAGTCAAGACTAGTGTTGATGTATTTATCAAAAACTTAGTTTTTAAGACGAAAAGAGGAAACTAAGCTTAAGAGAACATATATGAGAATGCTATGGTAGGTATTGGGAATGTTGAAAAATTGTGAAATAAGAAAAATAGCAGGGGTTGTAAAGATTATGTAGATGATAGGAGTATCAAGACTGAGATAGTATCGGCATGTGTTGAGTATTAATGGTGGAGAGGGAGTGAGAAGGGCTTAGGAGGAACCTGTTAGGGGGAGAAGGTGAAGAGGGAGGGAGAAAATTAGATGGACAGATAAGGTGAAGAATGATATGAAGAAAAGAGGTTTGTTGGGAGAGGATGCCTGTGTGGGAAGGCATTGGAGAGGGAACATCAGGCAACTGACCCCTTAATGTAGGGATAACGGTGGGTAAGAAGATATGTATTTATATAAAAGTGTTTATAATAATAAGTATGTGTGTATTATTGTGTATGCGTGATCAGCACAATGTCTGTGCTCTATACTTTGAGAGCCATAGTCTAATCCTGGCCAGTTTGATATGATAAAACGAGTATGTGAGTGCAAACTATTAATCGAGAAGAACACACAAGCTCTAGGAATAGAGTTGAACTGATTGGAAAAATAAAGAACTTTTAAGGAAGACCATGGCAGAAGCAGGTGTTAATTTTCAATTCCAAATTTAGTTTCGTGATAAAAAAAAAACATTTCATTAATGATAAATCCTCTAGAAAGGTAACTTTTTCTGGCAAGGATGGGGTCCAGACATATGATGAGATGTATGAAAAATACTTATATATATATATATATATATATATATATATATATATATATATATATATATATATATATATATATATATATATATATATATATATATATATATATACATACAACACTTTCGCGCCCTTACAGCTGGTATTAACCATTCTCCCCTTACCACAAAATACTCCCCCCCGGTTTTCCCACCCATCCCACCTCATATAGAACACCATATATCCGTGCATCCTCCCGCTGTACTGCTCCATATCATTACCATTATTTTGGTTCTCAAGGGAAGGTGTCAATGCAAATAAGGTGGCTGGTTATCTTCGGCAAGGTGAAGAAGAAAAAGAACAGGAAGAAAAAGAAGAAGAAGGAGAGAGAGAGAGAGAGAGAGAGAGAGAGAGAGAGAGAGAGAGAGAGAGAGAGAGAGAGAGAGAGAGAGAGAAGTGCAAAAGGTCTCTTTTGCGCTCGAGCCATGTCGTCCTGATGGAAGTTCCTTCCGGCAGCTTCCTATTGTATATTTCTGAGTGATATTACAAGAGAATTACCGTCAGGTATAACAGGGTTATAACCCCCGGAACAACTATCCTAGAATATCATGTATAATCAGGGGCGTATCCATAGATAATTATAGATATCTGCACCCCAAACAGACTTAACCCAGTGTAAGAATCTAGGGAGGAGGATAGCTGAGGAGTGGTTACATATCATCTCCTTCATAGTACTGTTCGTCTCTTATAAACTCATTCCAATCAGCGCAGCTTACGTACGTGTTCGTGTTTTTGTCAAGAGCACGTTTTCTCAGCATTTTGGAGTATTTCTTTGCAAGATAGCTTCCTTTTCGTCGTCAAATTTGAGTACCCTCCTTTTATACAGTTTGATTTAGCTGTAACTGCTTTAGATCCCCTCGGTGAGTGGTTAATTCCCTTTTTTATGGCGAAGATGGAGCCTGGAGCTCCGTGTCCAGCTAGCCATTGGGCACCATGTTGAGTATGTGACTGCCATTTTTATTTCGTGTTCACTTAGTTTTATATCATTAGTATCACGTTAGCTAGCTTTATTTTGACATTACGAGGCATTGGGGGCTCTGTTTTGTGTTTACTTTTACTATGCTTTTATGTATTTAAGTTTTAGTTTTATGCGTGTTGATCCTGGCTATCCTTGCTTAGAGAGTGCTAGTTTTGTCAGATACAGGTTTACCACTGGTGATTAGGGCTTTCTTTCTGGTCTTGCTGTCAGCGGCCTTTTTACCCTTACAGGGTTTTTTCTTGGTTATACTAGTTTACTGAGATCCTATGTCTGCTGCCTTCGATGCCTCGGTTTTTTCCACCTATTACGTTTAGCCTAGCCCTCGTTGGCGAATCTGTTGGTCCTCCATGCTGCATTCATTCATGATCTCTCATGCCAGGACTCTGCTGTCGATTGGAGCTCCCCTTTGTGAGGGGTGAGCTCTCCTTGTCGGTGGGCTGACTTACCTGTACTGCTGTTCCTTACGAGCATCTGGTATTTCCCAATCGACCAGCAACATTGCCCTATTAGGCTTAACCTAGCCCTTGTTAACATTTATCCTAGCCCTGGTCGGCGAATCCATTGGGCCGCCATGCTGTATTCGTTCATGATCTCTCTTATGCTAGGACTGTTCCCCTTTGCGAGGGGGGATCTCTCCCTGTGGGTGCGCCGACTTACCTGTTCTCCCATTCCATCCTAGCCTCTGGGATTTCTTGATCAAAGTGGCATCGACTTAGTAGGCTTAGTATAGCCATCACCGGCGATCCTCTGGTCCGCCATTCTGCATTCGCTCGTGTTCTCCCGTGCTAGGACTGCCCAGTCCATTGGAGCTCCACTTTGAGAAAGGTGATCTCAACAAGTCGGTGCGCTGGCTTCCATGTACTGCTGTTACCTCCTAGCCTCTGAGATTTGTTGATCGGACTGCAGCCTCCATATCTAACGGTGTGGCAAGCCTTTCCGGGACGGACATTGCATGAATTTTATCATTATGCTGCTATGTACTGTATTTGTATTTGTTGATCGTGGGGGTTGGTTCCTTCTGCGATCTGACCTTCCCTGGCCGTCGCCATGTTTCTCCCTGAGGGGTAGGCTATCAGACTGACGGCAGTACTGGTACCTAACGGCTTAGCTGCCACCTTTTGGCACACTATCCTATAGTACCTGCACTGGCGATGCGTTGCTGCTTGCGTCAGTGTCGGCACTGGCAGCACTGTCTTCAGATATAGCTCGGTTTTTTCTGCAGGATCCCTTGCTGTTTGTCTCCGCTGTCCTAGGCACCTTTGCCCCTGACAGTGTTGCTGTTACTGGCGGCGGGGCTAGTACTAGTCTGTAGGAGTGGCTTACTGTGCCCGCACCTTAAGCCACATAGGACGCTGGCGGTAATGCTGTAACCCCCTAGCGCTGGCAGTACTTCCAGCAATGCTGGTACATCTGTCGTACATGCCTTTGGCAGTGCCAGTACCCAACAGCTATGTCGCCCACTTTCAACACTTCATTCTCCTCTGTAGTACCCGTACTAGGGATACATCGCTGCTTACAGCAGTGCCGCCACTGGTAACACTGCCTTCACATTTGGCAAGATGTTCTCTGCGGAAACCCTTGACCGTTATCTTTTTTGCCCCTGGGCACTATCGCCCCTGACTGCATTGCCGTTACTGGCGGCGGGGTTTTTACTAGTCTATAGGAGTGGATCTATTTATCAGTGCCTTGGGGCACATGAAGCGTTGGCAGCAATGCCGTTCCCGCCTTGGCGTTGCCTGTACTTCTGGCAATGCCGGTAACTATAGGGCACATGTCTTACGTTAACTAAGATGGGTTCTTTACTGACTGTAGGTGAAAATCTAAGAGGAGTCGACTAGGTATAAGGTCTTACTCTCCTAGCTACCTTATTGCACCCGGCAATGATGATGGCAGGGTGTATCAATATACAGATTTTTGCCTTCAGTAAGAGGTTGGCCTCCTTCGTGGCTCCGGACAATGTGGTCTCCCTCTTTGCCTTGAAGAGCTATGCGGCAGTGAAAAAAGCCATAGGTAAGGGTAAGCCTCTCCCTGGTTTGGAAGAGTACACATCAGTCTCACCTATCTTACCACACGATGCCATCTACTGGACCAATGTCCACTTTACTTTTGCTGCGAGGAAACTGGATAAGGATGCGGCCGGCGGCCAGTTTCATGAGAAGCTTCCCAGGATTCCTGAACACCTTCTTAAGATTGAGTCGCAGGCCAGACAATGGTTGTCAGTGTCGATGTCTCTGTAGTGCATCATGGAGATGATGATCGGGAATTTTGCAGATACCTATGTGTTCCCTTTCTTGCGAAAACTCATCTCTACACCTTTGTGAAGAACATTTATTCTTCTTTTTAGGCCCGTCGAGCCTGTAGAGAGCATGTTCTTGACACACCTACCTTCTGCCGCGAGTTAAAAAGTTTCATCACCTCTAGCATCTCGGGAAAAGATGGAATTTATGGATAAGGCTGTTGAAGAACTTAGAGCCTTTTCCAGAAGTAGGGGATCTCATTGAAGAGGAAGTTCACCCCTGGGAGTGGCCCACAACCCAAGAGGTCTCACAAACTTACTTGTCCTCAGCAGTTATTTGTTCTTTCCTATGCTGCTATCCCTCAGACTGTCTACACTGTGCCCTAACTAGTGGTGTCACAGTCCCCGGCTTTCCCCCCTGTGATTGAGTAAGGGTCGTCTTCTGAGGCCGTCTTGGCAGTAGAGGCAAGTCCAGGGGTCGTGGACTTCGAAATGGCAGTGGAGGAAGAGGTTCATGTCCTCAACATAAATGATGAAGGTCTCCCGGTACGGGGATGGCTGGCCTTGTTCAAGGATTGTGAGTTCTTCAGTTCTTGGACACAGAGCGTCATTTCCAACGTCTTTGGTTGGAAGTGGTAACAAAGGACACCACAGCTCAGGAGATTCTTCCAGAAACAACACCTTCTCTGGAACAGTATGTATAAGACCTTCTGAAGTGAAGAGTTATCCGCTGCGTGAGATCTATGAGATTTCAAGGCTGTCTATCTTGCGTGCCAAAAAGGTTTCGAGCATACCTCAAACTATTCTCGTATTGTCCCGTCTAAACCTGTTCGTTCAGTGCAACAGGTTCCGGATGTTGACTATTTCGAAGATAAGGATCTTACCAACTCTGAGGATTTTCACTGTCTCTATACTGTAGATCTTCCCGGCGTCTTTATATCCTACAATAGGTCGATATTTCTCCCCCTATATTGGTTTCAGCCTGGAGAGAAAGGGCTACGTATTCAGAGCTATGCCTTTCTGGCTCAACATGGCTCTGAGGATTTTCACGAAGTTTACTGACACCGTCATACAACAACTTCGGGAGATAGGCCTTCAAGCACGGGCCTACTTGGTCGACTGGCTAGTGTGGGCTCCCTTGCACTGAGTGCTCGGAAGCGGCCACTCGAGTTTTACGGTTCCTCCACTTTCTTGGATTTCAGGTCAACTACAAGACATCAAGACTGGCTCCAGCTCAAGATTTCCAGTGGTTGAAGATTCATTGGGACGTTAAGTCTCACTCCCTATCTATTCCTCTCTCCAAGAGAAAGGAAATAGAAACGTCAGTCAAATCCCTGATCGAGTCGGGGATGATCACCAGGCGATGCAAAAAGGTCGTTCTAAGATCTTTACTATTCACCTCGGTAATGAACCCTTTCCTAAATGTTCGACTCAAAGATGCAACCAGAGTTTGAGAAACGAGAGCCTCCAAAGCTCTTCGCAACCATCAGAAGATGACTCAGGTTTTACTGCACAAGAGACTTAGACCATGGTCCACTGCCAAAAGTCTTTCACAGACGGTGCCATTGCGCTTTCCTTGTCCAGTAGGGACACTTTGAGCGGACACGTCGTTGGATGGTTGAGGGGGGGGGGGGGGGGTAAAATAACCCACCCAAGAAAGTGCAAGGCTGGTGGTCTCAGAGATTTCAACAATTCCACATCAATATTCTTGAGTCCACGGCAGTCTTCTTTTCCCTTAAGAAATTATACTTGAAGGAGAACATTCATATCTGTCTAGACTTCGACAACAGGGGGATAGTCCATTGCATCAACAGACAAGAGTCGAGGTCTCCTCAAATAAACCTCGTAATGATAGCTGTCTTGACGTTGGTTCAGAAGAAAGGTTGGCACTTGTCAACACCCCACCATTTGGGAGATCAAGTCCTTGGCCTTCAAGTGGATCTGTTTGTGATGAGTCTCAACAATATACCTCCCTACTAGGTAGCACCGAAAGTGGATCAAGCAGTAGTGGGCAAGGATGCAATGTCCCTGAATAGGAATTGTTGGACCAGGATTTACCTATTTCCACTGTTGAACTTCCTCATGAAGGTTTTGGACAGGCTTCGACCTTACAAGGGACGGCAGCTCTGGTGGCTTCTCTGTAGCCAAAGAGCATCTGGTTTTCCATCGTCACGGATTTGAACCCTCAGTTGGTGCCATGAACAACCCGATTCTGTCCCAGGAGGAACAGCAGGAGATTATTTATGCTTTGTCATGAAGATCGAATAACCCGCATCTCATGATTTTTACGCCCTAGCACTGGGAAAGAAGTTCCAAATTCAACGTGATGATTGGGTATTTGTGTAAACTAGGAGTTGCCTAGCACCATGACTCTGTATGAAACGTTATGGCCGAAATGGGTTTAATTGGTCAAAGGCTAAATCCAGGGTCTGTTACTAAAGATTTTGTTAAGGTTTCCTACTTGCTTTGCACGGTTAAGGTCTAGCTTCCTCCA
>NC_090734.1:103361081-103368581 GCF_036898095.1 Palaemon carinicauda
TGCCAATCAAGGTAAAAGTCAAGACTAGTGTTGATGTATTTATCAAAAACTTAGTTTTTAAGACGAAAAGAGGAAACTAAGCTTAAGAGAACAGATATGAGAATGCTATGGTAGGTATTGGGAATGTTGAAAAATTGTGAAATAAGAAAAATAGCAGGGGTTGTAAAGATTATGTAGATGATAGGAGTATCAAGACTGAGATAGTATCGGCATGTGTTGAGTATTAATGGTGGAGAGGGAGTGAGAAGGGCTTAGGAGGAACCTGTTAGGGGGAGAAGGTGAAGAGGGAGGGAGAAAATTAGATGGACAGATAAGGTGAAGAATGATATGAAGAAAAGAGGTTTGTTGGGAGAGGATGCCTGTGTGGGAAGGCATTGGAGAGGGAACATCAGGCAACTGACCCCTTAATGTAGGGATAACGGTGGGTAAGAAGATATGTATTTATATGAAATTGTTTATAATAATAAGTATGTGTGTATTATTGTGTATGCGTGATCAGCACAATGTCTGTGCTCTATACTTTGAGAGCCATAGTCTAATCCTGGCCAGTTTGATATGATAAAACGAGTATGTGAGTGCAAACTATTAATCGAGAAGAACACACAAGCTCTAGGAATAGAGTTGAACTGATTGGAAAAATAAAGAACTTTTAAGGAAGACCATGGCAGAAGCAGGTGTTAATTTTCAATTCCAAATTTAGTTTCGTGATAAAAAAAAAAACATTTCATTAATGATAAATCCTCTAGAAAGGTAACTTTTTCTGGCAAGGATGGGGTCCAGACATATGATGAGATGTATGAAAAATACTTATATATATATATATATATATATATATATATATATATATATATATATATATATATATATATATATATATATATATACATACAACACTTTCGCGCCCTTACAGCTGGTATTAACCATTCTCCCCTTACCACAAAATACTCCCCCCCGGTTTTCCCACCCATCCCACCTCATATAGAACACCATATATCCGTGCATCCTCCCGCTGTACTGCTCCATATCATTACCATTATTTTGGTTCTCAAGGGAAGGTGTCAATGCAAATAAGGTGGCTGGTTATCTTCGGCAAGGTGAAGAAGAAAAAGAACAGGAAGAAAAAGAAGAAGAAGGAGAGAGAGAGAGAGAGAGAGAGAGAGAGAGAGAGAGAGAGAGAGAGAGAGAGAGAGAGAGAGAGAGAGAAGTGCAAAAGGTCTCTTTTGCGCTCGAGCCATGTCGTCCTGATGGAAGTTCCTTCCGGCAGCTTCCTATTGTATATTTCTGAGTGATATTACAAGAGAATTACCGTCAGGTATAACAGGGTTATAACCCCCGGAACAACTATCCTAGAATATCATGTATAATCAGGGGCGTATCCATAGATAATTATAGATATCTGCACCCCAAACAGACTTAACCCAGTGTAAGAATCTAGGGAGGAGGATAGCTGAGGAGTGGTTACATATCATCTCCTTCATAGTACTGTTCGTCTCTTATAAACTCATTCCAATCAGCGCAGCTTACGTACGCGTTCGTGTTTTTGTCAAGAGCACGTTTTCTCAGCATTTTGGAGTATTTCTTTGCAAGATAGCTTCCTTTTCGTCGTCAAATTTGAGTACCCTCCTTTTATACAGTTTGATTTAGCTGTAACTGCTTTAGATCCCCTCGGTGAGTGGTTAATTCCCTTTTTTATGGCGAAGAAGGAGCCTGGAGCTCCGTGTCCAGCTAGCCATTGGGCACCATGTTGAGTATGTGACTGCCATTTTTATTTCGTGTTCACTTAGTTTTATATCATTAGTATCACGTTAGCTAGCTTTATTTTGACATTACGAGGCATTGGGGGCTCTGTTTTGTGTTTACTTTTACTATGCTTTTATGTATTTAAGTTTTAGTTTTATGCGTGTTGATCCTGGCTATCCTTGCTTAGAGAGTGCTAGTTTTGTCAGATACAGGTTTACCACTGGTGATTAGGGCTTTCTTTCTGGTCTTGCTGTCAGCGGCCTTTTTACCCTTACAGGGTTTTTTCTTGGTTATACTAGTTTACTGAGATCCTATGTCTGCTGCCTTCGATGCCTCGGTTTTTTCCACCTATTACGTTTAGCCTAGCCCTCGTTGGCGAATCTGTTGGTCCTCCATGCTGCATTCATTCATGATCTCTCATGCCAGGACTCTGCTGTCGATTGGAGCTCCCCTTTGTGAGGGGTGAGCTCTCCTTGTCGGTGGGCTGACTTACCTGTACTGCTGTTCCTTACGAGCATCTGGTATTTCCCAATCGACCAGCAACATTGCCCTATTAGGCTTAACCTAGCCCTTGTTAACATTTATCCTAGCCCTGGTCGGCGAATCCATTGGGCCGCCATGCTGTATTCGTTCATGATCTCTCTTATGCTAGGACTGTTCCCCTTTGCGAGGGGGGATCTCTCCCTGTGGGTGCGCCGACTTACCTGTTCTCCCATTCCATCCTAGCCTCTGGGATTTCTTGATCAAAGTGGCATCGACTTAGTAGGCTTAGTATAACCATCACCGGCGATCCTCTGGTCCGCCATTCTGCATTCGCTCGTGTTCTCCCGTGCTAGGACTGCCCAGTCCATTGGAGCTCCACTTTGAGAAAGGTGATCTCAACAAGTCGGTGCGCTGGCTTCCATGTACTGCTGTTACCTCCTAGCCTCTGAGATTTGTTGATCGGACTGCAGCCTCCATATCTAACGGTGTGGCAAGCCTTTCCGGGACGGACATTGCATGAATTTTATCATTATGCTGCTATGTACTGTATTTGTATTTGTTGATCGTGGGGGTTGGTTCCTTCTGCGATCTGACCTTCCCTGGCCGTCGCCATGTTTCTCCCTGAGGGGTAGGCTATCAGACTGACGGCAGTACTGGTACCTAACGGCTTAGCTGCCACCTTTTGGCACACTATCCTATAGTACCTGCACTGGCGATGCGTTGCTGCTTGCGTCAGTGTCGGCACTGGCAGCACTGTCTTCAGATATAGCTCGGTTTTTTCTGCAGGATCCCTTGCCGTTTGTCTCCGCTGTCCTAGGCACCTTTGCCCCTGACAGTGTTGCTGTTACTGGCGGCGGGGCTAGTACTAGTCTGTAGGAGTGGCTTACTGTGCCCACACCTTAAGCCACATAGGACGCTGGCGGTAATGCTGTAACCCCCTAGCGCTGGCAGTACTTCCAGCAATGCTGGTACATCTGTCGTACATGCCTTTGGCAGTGCCAGTACCCAACAGCTATGTCGCCCACTTTCAACACTTCATTCTCCTCTGTAGTACCCGTACTAGGGATACATCGCTGCTTACAGCAGTGCCGCCACTGGTAACACTGCCTTCACATTTGGCAAGATGTTCTCTGCGGAAACCCTTGACCGTTATCTTTTTTGCCCCTGGGCACTATCGCCCCTGACTGCATTGCCGTTACTGGCGGCGGGGTTTTTACTAGTCTATAGGAGTGGATCTATTTATCAGTGCCTTGGGGCACATGAAGCGTTGGCAGCAATGCCGTTCCCCGCCTTGGCGTTGCCTGTACTTCTGGCAATGCCGGTAACTATAGGGCACATGTCTTACGTTAACTAAGATGGGTTCTTTACTGACTGTAGGTGAAAATCTAAGAGGAGTCGACTAGGTATAAGGTCTTACTCTCCTAGCTACCTTATTGCACCCGGCAATGATGATGGCAGGGTGTATCAATATACAGATTTTTGCCTTCAGTAAGAGGTTGGCCTCCTTCGTGGCTCCGGACAATGTGGTCTCCCTCTTTGCCTTGAAGAGCTATGCGGCAGTGAAAAAAGCCATAGGTAAGGGTAAGCCTCTCCCTGGTTTGGAAGAGTACACATCAGTCTCACCTATCTTACCACACGATGCCATCTACTGGACCAATGTCCACTTTACTTTTGCTGCGAGGAAACTGGATAAGGATGCGGCCGGCGGCCAGTTTCATGAGAAGCTTCCCAGGATTCCTGAACACCTTCTTAAGATTGAGTCGCAGGCCAGACAATGGTTGTCAGTGTCGATGTCTCTGTAGTGCATCATGGAGATGATGATCGGGAATTTTGCAGATACCTATGTGTTCCCTTTCTTGCGAAAACTCATCTCTACACCTTTGTGAAGAACATTTATTCTTCTTTTTAGGCCCGTCGAGCCTGTAGAGAGCATGTTCTTGACACACCTACCTTCTGCCGCGAGTTAAAAAGTTTCATCACCTCTAGCATCTCGGGAAAAGATGGAATTTATGGATAAGGCTGTTGAAGAACTTAGAGCCTTTTCCAGAAGTAGGGGATCTCATTGAAGAGGAAGTTCACCCCTGGGAGTGGCCCACAACCCAAGAGGTCTCACAAACTTACTTGTCCTCAGCAGTTATTTGTTCTTTCCTATGCTGCTATCCCTCAGACTGTCTACACTGTGCCCTAACTAGTGGTGTCACAGTCCCCGGCTTTCCCCCCTGTGATTGAGTAAGGGTCGTCTTCTGAGGCCGTCTTGGCAGTAGAGGCAAGTCCAGGGGTCGTGGACTTCGAAATGGCAGTGGAGGAAGAGGTTCATGTCCTCAACATAAATGATGAAGGTCTCCCGGTACGGGGATGGCTGGCCTTGTTCAAGGATTGTGAGTTCTTCAGTTCTTGGACACAGAGCGTCATTTCCAACGTCTTTGGTTGGAAGTGGTAACAAAGGACACCACAGCTCAGGAGATTCTTCCAGAAACAACACCTTCTCTGGAACAGTATGTATAAGACCTTCTGAAGTGAAGAGTTATCCGCTGCGTGAGATCTATGAGATTTCAAGGCTGTCTATCTTGCGTGCCAAAAAGGTTTCGAGCATACCTCAAACTATTCTCGTATTGTCCCGTCTAAACCTGTTCGTTCAGTGCAACAGGTTCCGGATGTTGACTATTTCGAAGATAAGGATCTTACCAACTCTGAGGATTTTCACTGTCTCTATACTGTAGATCTTCCCGGCGTCTTTATATCCTACAATAGGTCGATATTTCTCCCCCTATATTGGTTTCAGCCTGGAGAGAAAGGGCTACGTATTCAGAGCTATGCCTTTCTGGCTCAACATGGCTCTGAGGATTTTCACGAAGTTTACTGACACCGTCATACAACAACTTCGGGAGATAGGCCTTCAAGCACGGGCCTACTTGGTCGACTGGCTAGTGTGGGCTCCCTTGCACTGAGTGCTCGGAAGCGGCCACTCGAGTTTTACGGTTCCTCCACTTTCTTGGATTTCAGGTCAACTACAAGACATCAAGACTGGCTCCAGCTCAAGATTTCCAGTGGTTGAAGATTCATTGGGACGTTAAGTCTCACTCCCTATCTATTCCTCTCTCCAAGAGAAAGGAAATAGAAACGTCAGTCAAATCCCTGATCGAGTCGGGGATGATCACCAGGCGATGCAAAGAGGTCGTTCTAAGATCTTTACTATTCACCTCGGTAATGAACCCTTTCCTAAATGTTCGACTCAAAGATGCAACCAGAGTTTGAGAAACGAGAGCCTCCAAAGCTCTTCGCAACCATCAGAAGATGACTCAGGTTTTACTGCACAAGAGACTTAGACCATGGTCCACTGCCAAAAGTCTTTCACAGACGGTGCCATTGCGCTTTCCTTGTCCAGTAGGGACACTTTGAGCGGACACGTCGTTGGATGGTTGAGGGGGGGGGGGGGGTAAAATAACCCACCCAAGAAAGTGCAAGGCTGGTGGTCTCATAGATTTCAACAATTCCACATCAATATTCTTGAGTCCACGGCAGTCTTCTTTTCCCTTAAGAAATTATACTTGAAGGAGAACATTCATATCTGTCTAGACTTCGACAACAGGGGGATAGTCCATTGCATCAACAGACAAGAGTCGAGGTCTCCTCAAATAAACCTCGTAAGGATAGCCGTCTTGACGTTGGTTCAGAAGAAAGGTTGGCACTTGTCAACACCCCACCATCTGGGAGATCAAGTCCTTGGCCTTCAAGTGGATCTGTTTGTGATGAGTCTCAACAATATACCTCCCTGCTAGGTAGCACCGAAAGTGGATCAAGCAGTAGTGGGCAAGGATGCAATGTCCCTGAATAGGAATTGTTGGACCAGGATTTACCTATTTCCACTGTTGAACTTCCTCATGAAGGTTTTGGACAGGCTTCGACCTTACAAGGGACGGCAGCTCTGGTGGCTTCTCTGTAGCCAAAGAGCATCTGGTTTTCCATCGTCACGGATTTGAACCCTCAGTTGGTGCCATGAACAACCCGATTCTGTCCCAGGAGGAACAGCAGGAGATTATTTATGCTTTGTCATGAAGATCAAATAACCCGCATCTTATGATTTTTACGCCCTAGCACTGGGAAAGAAGTTCCAAATTCAACGTGATGATTGGGTATTTGTGTAAACTAGGAGTTGCGTAGCACCATGACTCTGTATGAAACGTTATGGCCGAAATGGGTTTTATTGGTCAAAGGCTAAATCCAGGGTCTGTTACTAAAGATTTTGTTAAGGTTTCCTACTTGCTTTGCACGGTTAAGGTCTAGCTTCCTCCAGGATTTCATTGTATATTTCTGCCCTTGCTAGACCTATACTCTACACCTTTGATGTCGGCTTTAACTCGGATCTCTTCAACAAATTCCGAAGGTTTGTACAAGGCTGCGGCTGTTGGCTCAAGCAAAGCTTATCTCTTGGTCTTTAGACAAAGTCTGGCAATTCGCTTTAGACATAGACAATCAAACAGCTTTTATTCCTGATTTCAATCAGAAAGTCATCTTTTTAGTTGTGATGGCTTCCGGTGACATTGTAACGCTCTCTAGATACTATGATCACATTGCATTTGTGGATAAGGGTGAGGTTAATTTATACCCGCACTCCACTTTCTAGCTAAGAATGAATTTCGCTTTAAAAGTTGGGGTCTATGGAAAAGAGTTCCCATACCAGGTGATCCTTCCCTGTGTCCAGTGCACTGTTCAAAAGTGTATTTACTAAGAACAGTGCAGTTTAAGGGTGGTCATTTATTTAAAAAAAATACAATGGGATCCGATTTGTCTCTGAAACAGTTAAGAGCTAAAATTACTTACTTTATACGAAGCGCGTACCCGGCTAGTATGACATCGGATCTCGACCCTAGGGATATGACTTCCTCCTTGAACTTTTTCCAGAATATGTCCTTTGAGGGACTGCAGCCATATACTGATTGGAGGTCCACTTGGGTTTTCTTAGGGAATCATCTGAAGATATTGGAGAGGATACGTCATTTTGTGGTGGCTGCGGGAAGTGTTATCAAACCCGCTGCAACGACAGATCCCACAATGCATCGTAGGGCATTCCTTCAGCTTGTTATTAGTAATCAGTAAACATTTGGTTTTAGCTTCAAGGACAAAAGGGAAAAATGCATTTCATCATTTCCCTTTTCAAGTTCACATGTTTCTTTCCAACGCTATGTGTGTTCCTTCAGTGTTACAGCCTAACTGTCTAAATGGAAGTTAAGCTATATCTCATTTAGTTCATGTGATCACCCCCTTTTTGTACAGGCA
>NC_090734.1:103386081-103391081 GCF_036898095.1 Palaemon carinicauda
TTCTTGGCTATGATCCAGGATTTTAAAATCATTGCTTAGGTGTGAGCTACACCTGTTTCCTCTGGAAACTTTTCACTGGTTATTCTAGAAAAGATTAACCATGCGATTTTAGTATCTGGAAGGCTGCAACAATTGGTTGTGAAGGAAACACAAGTGCGTGTCTTTCCTTTCTGAATTGTTATGCTAAACTGTGCATATCCAGTGATACATAGTTCACTTGATACTCATGGAAATTTCTTCTCTTTACAGGAGGACCCTCCGAAGTGCGGAAGTGTTTTATGCAACGTCCGCAGTAAGAACCTCTGCGGACATGAGTTTTGTAGGAGGCACGCAGCATGCGCTGTCTCCAAGGGTGATCTCCAGTATTGGGACCCTCAGGTATGTACCGTATGCACTAACCTGATTACTGAGGCCTTTGATTCCCCTACAACGGCAGAATCAAGGGATATAGCAAGGGAGAAGCTTCGTACCCTGGTAAGGGGCTTCCAGAAGAACACCTCTGGACCTTATCTTCCAAGTGAGAAGATGAGGGCGTATCTTTTCCCTAGGGCATCAGCTGATGCAGTGATTCGCCAGCCTAAAGAGGAGATCCCCAAGTTCAGATCCAGGTGGATGCTGATGTCGCGGTCGCTTTGCAAGACATCCAGTTGGATGACAGGATGTCTGACGTGGACGAGCGTCTGGAGGAAGACCTCCTGGCAGTAGGCCAGGATGAATTTCAAGCCCCAGACATTGTAGAGGAAGAGGCCGACGAGGTGTCGGCTACTCCGGTTCAGATCCCGGAGCCTATTCCCTCAACATCGTCCGCTCTCCCAGTAGAACTGGGACAGGCCCTCTCCTCCATTGTTGGAATGATCCAACAAATGCAGAAGGAGAATCAGGAGAAGGCAGCTGCAATGGAACTGCAGATGCAGAGGCTTGCAGCATCACATGGGCCCCAGAAAAGGCTCAATGTGAAAGACCTTCCCTTGTGCTCAGATGCTAACCCATGGAGGTATGCTGAGCACATGCCGATGACGACTGGAAAGATCGTCATCTCGGATAAGTTGGGTTCAGTTCCCCTAGAGGAGGTGGAATTCTGGCCCAGCAAGGGGTCATATCCGGACCGTTATGTCCGGCTGAGGAAGGAACCAGCTTCAAAGGAGGAGACAGAGCCGAAGGAGGTCATAATGATGGACCATGCTAAGGCTCAAGCTTTGCTTTCATCCTCGATGAAAGAGAGGTGCTTCACGAACTCAAAGGTAGCTGCATTGAGTAAGAAGCTCCCTTCCTTTGTATCCTCTCCTGCTAGAGCCTTCCCCTTTTTACAGAAAGGGTTTGCGGCTGTACTAAAAGCAGTCGAGGCCGGCAAGCCTTGCCCCTCCCTGGAGGAGTGTAAACCCTTGTCGCTGGCCCTGCCTATGGACCACCAAGACTAAAAGGACGTCCATCTTATCTTCTCAGCTGGGAAGTTGGAGGCTGATATTGCCGGACGTCAGTTCGGCGAGGACCTCCCTAAACAAAAGAAAGACTGGCTGCCTCAATGTCTCTTCAGACTACTCTTGAGACGATGGCAAGTGACCCCAAGGTCCATGAAATGTTCATGGTAGTGGCCAAGACTCATCTGGCCACAGTGACGAAGGATCTTTATAGCTTCATCAGGGCGAGGAGAGCTTGTAGGGAGTTCATGTTCACCTCGGCTACGGTGAGGCACGAGCCAAGGAAACTAATCTCCTCCAACATTTGGGGCAAAGACATTTTTCCTACCGAATTGGTCAAAGATGTTGTTGATAGGGCCGCCACGGAGAATAGAAACCTTCTCCAAAAGTGGGGCCTGGCTATCAAAAGAAAGTCTTCCCCATATGAGGGTCCTCAACCAAAGAGGAAGACTATGAGGACTAGGCTACCGTCTCGGCCAGCCAAGCCTCTTAAACAGCAACAGCAACTGCAATTGCCATTGCCTTAAGTGCCCCAGATAGTGGCACCAACCCCGACCACATTCCAGTGGGTACCTCAGGCCGTGTCGACACAGTCCACGGCATTTACCCCAACGTTCGAAGGGCAGTCTACTTCCTTTCGAGCAAAGCCTAGAGGAGCAGCCAGAGGCTCGTCTAGGCGCCCCTCAAGGGGAAGGTGATTCAGGGGTGGTCGCGGTCAGGGAGGCAAGACCTCAGGACAACAGTCCAAGTGAGATGATGCCGGTAGGAGGGAGACTTCAGAATTTTCGGGATCGGTGGACCTTCGATCCCTGGGCCCACAGCCTACTCAAGATCGGACTGGGCTGGAGCTGGTACAGCACTCCACCCCCGTGCCCTCGGTTTTTCCAATACTCCACCCCCGTTCTGGAGGAGTACGTTCAAGAACTATTTGAGAAAAAAGTGATCCGAAGGGTGAAGTCCATCAAATTCCAAGGAAGGCTGTTTTGTGTTCCCAAGAAAGACTCGGAAAAGCTCAGAGTCATTCTGGACTTGTCACCACTCAACAAGTTCATAGTGAACTAACACTGCAACACATAAGGACCTTACTGCCCAAGAGGGCATATTCCGTCTCCATAGACTTGTCAGACGCCTATTGGCACGTTCCAATCAACCGTCGACTCTCCCCCTACCTAGGGTTCAAGCTACAATGAAGACTATACGCCTTCAGAGCCATGCCATTCGGGCTAAATATAGCTCCAAGGATTTTCACGAAGCTTGCGAGCGTAGCTCTCAAACAATTACGCCTAAAGGGAATTCAGGTAGTAGCCTACCTGGACGACTGGCTGGTAAGGGCAGCATCCGAGACAGAATGCTTGCAAGCTTCCAGTCAAGTGATCCAGTTCCTAGAATATCTAGGCTTCAAGATCAACAGAAAAAAGTCTCGACTTTCTCCATCTCAAAAGTTCCAGTGGCTGGGAATCCACTGGGACCTAATGTCACACCGTTTCTCCATCCCGGCGAAGAAAAGGAAGGAGATAGCGGGTTCTGTCAAGAGACTTCTAGATTCCGAAAGGATATCAAGACGCGAACAGGAGAGGGTACTGGGCTCTCTCCAGTTTGCTTCGGTGACAGACCCAGTGCTAAGAGCACAGCTAAAGGATGCAACCGGAGTTTGGAGAAGTTATGCATCAAACGCGCGAAGAGATCTGAGAAGACCAGTTCCGCTTTGGCTACGTACTCTTCTCAGGCCTTGGTCCCAAGCCAGACTTCTAAAGAAGTCGGTTTTTCTTCAGCCACCTCCCCCGTCGGTGACGATTCACTCAGACGCCTCGAAGGAGGGATGGGGAGGTCACTCTCATCGGAAAAAAGTCCAGGGTACTTGGTCCAAGCTATTCAAGACCTTTCACGTAAACTCTCTAGAAGCTATGGCAGTGCTCCTTACCTTAAAGAAAGTCTCCCCGCGTCACTCGATCCACATAAGGTTGGTGATCGACAGCGAGGTAGTTGTGAGATGCTTGAATCGACAAGGATCGAGGTCACCACCTCTCAACCAGGTGATGTTGGCCATCTTCCGATTGGCGGAAAAGAAGAAGTGGTACCTGTCGGCAATTCACCTTCAAGGAGTCCGCAATTTGACAGCGGACGCTCAATCCAGGTTCACACCGATAGAGTCGGAATGGTCCTTAGACGTTGGATCATTCTCCTTCATTCTGAATCAAGTCCCAGAACTGCAGATAGACCTCTTTGTGACGAAAGACAACAAGAAGTTGCCCTTGTACGTGTCCCCGTACGAGGACCCCTTAGCCGAAGCAGTGGACGCGATATCCCTCGACTGGAACAGATGGTCCAGGATTTATCTGTTCCCTCCTCACAACCTTCTGTTGAGGGTCCTCAACAAACTGAGATCCTTCAAGGGGGTAGCGGCAATAGTGGCCCACAAGTGGCCGAACAGCGTGTGATTCCCCCTGGCATTGGAACTACGGCTGAAGTTTGTACCGCTACCAGATCCAGTTCTGACTCAGCGAGTCCAGAAGTCGACTGTCTGCGCTTCATTACAGAAAACCCGGACCCTGCAGCTCATAATTTTCTCTCCCTAGCGGTGAGAAAGCGTTTCGGGATTTCGAACGCAAGCATAGACTTCCTAGAGAAATATAAGTGCAAATCTACTAGAAGGCAATATGAGTCATCTTGGAGAAAATGGGTGGCCTTTGTCAAGGCGAAGAATCCGCAGGAGATCTCGACAGACTTCTGCTTATCTTTCTTCATCCACCTCTATGGTCAAGGGTTGGCAGCTAACACGATTTCGGTGTGTAAGTCTGCTTTGACAAGACCCATTCTATATGCCTTCCAGGTCGACCTTGGTAACGAGATCTTTAATAAAGTTCCGAAAGCCTGCACTAGGCTCAGACTTTCAGCACCTCCAAAGCCCATTCCATGGTCTTTAGACAAATTTCTTCATTTCGCTTCTCTGTTGAGCAATGAGGAGTGTTCGTTAAAGGATTTGACACCAAAAGTTATATTCCTATTTTCGCGTCCGGGGCCAGGGTTAGTGAGATTGTAGCCCTCTCGAGAGAGGCAGGTCGTGTTCAGTTCCTGGATGGGGGAGAACTGAACCTGTTTCCGGATCCTACGTTTCTCGCCAAGAATGAGTTACCCGCCAACAGGTGAGGTCCCTGGAGAATCTGCCCTCTGAAAGAAGATGCATCTCTATGTCCAGTAGAATGCCTAAAGGTCTATCTTCGTAGAACTTCAGACTTCAAGGGTGGTCAACTATTCAGGGGAGAAACATCAGGCTCAAATTTATCTCTGAATCAACTCAGAGCTAGAATCACATATTTTATTCGCAGAGCGGATCCTGACAGTACACCCGCAGGTCATGATCCGAGGAAAGTTGCCTCATCCTTAAATTTCTTTAATTGTATGGATTTTGAACATCTCCGTTCATACACTGGCTGGAAGTCTTTCAGAGTGTTCTTTCGCCACTATGCGAAGCAAGTAGAGGAACTAAAGAGATCTGTGGTTGCAGTGGGTCGCGTCGTTAACCCTACAGTTTAACTCTGCGAGGAACAGTGGTTTTAATTGGGACGATTAATTCCAGGGTGA
>NC_090734.1:103396081-103411081 GCF_036898095.1 Palaemon carinicauda
TGCTGTACCTGACCCGGCTGCCGGACTATGAGGCCGGCAGCCGGGCAGGTGTAGTCCTCTGGTTCTTTTGCTGTCGGCTGGCATCGGTCTTGTACCTTTGCCATCCGGCTTATGTCAGCCCTTGTCTGCCGGTCACCAAGAGTGTGGCCGGCAGCTGGGTACTACCTTGTGTAGTTGCTGGCCAGCAGCCATTGCCGGACAACATTGGCTGTTACCGGCCGGCAGTTGCTGCCTACCGGCACATGCATTTGAACCAGAGTGCTGCCGCCTTATAGCTGTTAAGTAGTATACTTTAAAGCTAGTTGTGGTGTGTGCCGGCCGGCAAAGGCAGGCCGGCACACATCCCCCTATACTGTACTAGTATTCTTCAGTATAACATATACAGAAAGAAGAAAACTATGGTAAGGGTTTTGGTACAGCACTGTGTCTTCTAACACTATTGTGTTTTCTTGCACATCCCTTTGCTGTTGCCCTACAGATAGGAAGCTGAGTTCTTTCCTGTCTATTATCCAGGATTTTAAAATCATTGCTTAGGTGTGAGCTCCATCTGTTTCCTCTGGAAACCTTGCATTGGTTACTCTAGAAGAGATAAACCATTTTGATTTTATTATCTGGAAGGCTGCAACAATGGGTTGTGAGGGAAACACAAGTGTGTGTCTTTCCTTTCTGAATTGTTATGCTATACTATGCATATCCAGTGATACATAGTTCACTAAATGCTCATGGAAATTTCTTCTCTTTACAGAAGGACACTCCGAAGTGGGGAAGTGTTTTCTGTAATGTCAGCAGCAAGAACCTCTGCGGACATGAGTTTTGTAGGAGACACGCAGCATACGCTGTCTCCAAGGATGATCTCCGGTATTGGGACCCTCAGGTATGTACTGTGTGCACTAACCTGATTACTGAGACCTTTAATTCCCCTAGGACAGAGGAATCAAGGGATATAGCTAGGAAGAAGCTTCGTACCTGGGTAAGGGGCTTCCAAAAGAACACTTCTGGCCCTTATCTTCCAAGTGAGAAGATGAGGGCGTATCTTTTCCCTAAGGCATCAGCTGATGCAGTGATTCCCCAGCCTCAAGAGGAGATCCCCTAAGTTCAGATCCAGGTGGATGCTGAAGTCGCGGTCACGATGCAAGACATCCAGTTAGATGACAGGATGTCTGATGTGGACGGGTGTCAGGAGGAAGACCTCCTGGCAGAAGCCCAGGATGAAGTTCAAGCCCCAGACGTTGTAGAGGTAGACGTCGACGAGGTGTCGGCTACTCCGGTTCAGATTCCTGAGCCTATTCCCTCTACATCGGCCGGTCTCCCAGTAGAGCTGGGACAGGCCCTCTCCTCCATTGTTGGAATGATCCAACAAATGCAGAAGGAGAATCAGGAGAAGGCGGCTGCAATGGAACTGCGAATGCAGTGCCTTGCAGAATCACATGGGCCCCAGAAAAAGCTCAATGTGAAAGACCTTCCCTTGTGCTCAGATGCTAACCCATGGAGGTATGCTGAGCACATGCCGATGACGACTGGAAAGATCGTCATCTCGGATAAGCTGGGCTCAGTTCCCCTGGAGGAGGTGGAATTCTGGCCCAGCAAGGTATCATATCCGGACTGTTATGTCCCGCTGAGGAAGGAACCAGCTTCAAAGGAGGAGACAGAGCCGAAGGAGGTCATAGTGATGGACCATGCTAAGGCTCAAGCTCTACTTTCATCCTCGATGAAAGAGAGGGGCTTCTCTAACTCAAAGGTAGCTGCATTGAATAGGAAGCTCCCTTCCTTTGTGTCCTCGCCTACTAGAGCCTTCCCCTTTTTACAGAAAGGGTTTCTGGCTGTACTAAAAGCAGTCGAGGCCGGCAAGTCTTGCCCCTCCCTAGAGGAGTGTAAACCCTTGTCGCTGGCCCTGCCTATGGACCACAAAGACTGGAAGGACGTCCATCTTACGTTCTCAGTTGGAAAGTTGGAGGCTGATATTGCCGGACGTCAGTTCGGCAAGGACCTCCCTAAGCTGTCTGACTTTCTTTTGCGAAGTGAGTTCGATACAAAAGAAAGACTGACTGCCTCAATGTCTCTTCAGACTACTCTCGGGACGATGGCAAGTGACCCCAAGGTCCATGAAATGTTCATGGTAGTGGCCAAGTCTCATCTGGCCACAGTGACGAAGGACCTTTATGGCTTCGTCAAGGCAAGGAGAGCTTGTAGGGAGTTCGTGTTTACCTCGGCTACGGTGAGGCACGAGCCAAAGAAACTAATCTCCTCCAACATTTGGGGAAAAGACCTTTTCCCTACCAACTTGGTCAAAGAAGATGTTGATAAGGTCGCCTTGGAGAATAGAAACCTTCTCCAGAAGTGGGGCCTGGCTATCAAAAGAAAGTCTTCCCCGGATGAGGGTCCTCAACCAAAGAGGAAGACTATGAGGACTAGGCTACCGTCTCGGCCAACCAAGCCTCTTAGACAGCAACAGCAACTGCAATTGCCATTGCCCCCAGTGCCCCAGATCGTGGCACAAACCCCGACCACTTTTCAGTGGGTACCCCAGGCCGTGTCGACACAGTCCACGGCATTCACCCCAGCGTTCGAAGGGCAGTCTACTTCCTTTCGAGCAAAGCCTAGAGGAGCAGCCAGAGGCTCGTCTAGACACCCCTCAAGGGGAAGGGGATTCAGGGGTGGTTGTGGTCAGGAAGGCAAGACCTCAGGACGGCAGTCCAAGTGAGGTGATACCGGTAGGAGGGAGACTTCTGAAATTTCGGGATCGGTGGACCTTCGATCCCTGGGCCCACAGCCTACTCAAGAATGGACTGGGCGGGAGCTGGTACAGCACTCCACCCCCGTGCCTTCGGTTTTTCCAACACTCCACCCCCGTTATGGAGGAGTACGTTCAAGAACTGTTGGAGAAAAAAGGTGATCCGAAGGGTGAAGCCCATCAATTTCTAAGGGAGGCTGTTTTGTGTTCCCAAGAAAGACTCGGAAAAGCTCAGAGTCATTCTGGACTTGTCGCCACTCAACAAGTTCATAGTGAATTGCAAATTCAAAATGCTAACACTGCAACACATAAGGACCTTACTGCCCAAGAGGGCATATTCCGTCTCCATAGACTTGTCAGACGCCTATTGGCACACTCCAATTAGCCATCGACTCTCCCCCTACCTAGGGTTCAGGCTACAACGAAGACTATACGCCTTCGGAGCCATGCCATTCGGGCTAAACATAGCCCCAAGGATTTTTACGAAGCTTGCGAGCGTAGCTCTCAAACAATTACGCCTAAAGGGAATTCAGGTAGTAGCCTACCTGTACGACTGGTTGGTGTGGGCAGCATCCGAGACAGAATGCTTGCAAGCTTCCAGTCAAGTGATCCAGTTCCTAGAGTACCTAGGCTTCAAGATCAACAGAAAAAGTCTCGACTTTCTCCATCTCAAAAGTTCCAGTGGCTGGGAATCCACTGGGACCTTTTGTCACACCGTTTCTCCACCCCGGCGAAGAAAAGGAAGGAGATTGCGGGTTCTGTCAAGAGACTTCTAGATTCCGAAAGGATATCAAGACACGAGCAGGAGAGGGTACTGCGCTCTCTCCAGTTTGCTTCGGTGACAGACCCAGTGCTAAGAGCACAGCTAAAGGATGCAATCGGAGTTTGGAGAAGTTATGCATCAAACGCGCGAAGAGATCTGAGAAGACCAGCCGCTTCGGCTAAGTACTCTTCTCAGGCCTTGGTCCCAAGCCAGACATCTAAAGAAGTCGGTTCTTCTTCAGCCACCTCCCCCGTCGGTGACGATTCACTCAGACGCCTCGAAGGAGGGATGGGGAGGTCACTCTCATAGGAAAAAACTCCAGGGGACTTGGTCCAAGCTATTCAAGACCTTTCACATAAAACTTTCTAAAAGCTAGGGCAGTGCTCCTTACCTTAAAGAAAGTCTCCCCGCGTCACTCGATCAACATAAGGTTGGTGATAGACAGCGAGGTAGTTGTGAGATACTTGAATCGACAAGGATCGAGGTCACCACCTCTCAACCAGGTGATGTTGGCCGTCTTCCGATTGGCGGAAAAGAAGAAGTGGTACCTGTCGGCAGTTCACCTTCAAGGAGTCCGCAATGTGACAGCGGACGCTCTATCCAGGTTCACACCGATAGAGTCGGAATGGTCCTTAGACGCAGGATCATTCTCCTTCATTCTGAATCAGTCCCAGAACTGCAGATAGACCTCTTTGCGACGAAAGACAACAAGAAGTTGCCCCTGTACGTGCCCTGTACGAGGACCCCTTAGCGGAAGCAGTGGACGCGATGTCCCTCGACTGGAACAGATGGTCCAAGATTTATCTGTTCCCTCCTCACAACCTTCTGTTGAGGGTCCTCAAAAAACTGAGATCCTTGAAGGGGTAGCGGCAATAGTGGCCCACAAGTGGCCGAACAGCGTGTGGTTCCTCTTGGCATTGGAACTGTAGCTGAAGTTTGTACCACTACCAGATCCAGTTCTGACCCAGCGAGTCCAGAAGTCAACTGTCTGCGCTTCATTACAGAAAACCCGGACCCTGCAGCTCATGATTTTCTCTCCCTAGCGGTGAGAAAGCGTTTCGGGATTTCGAAAGCCAGTATAGACTTCCTTGAGGAATATAAGTGCAAATCTACTAGAAGGCAATATGAGTCATCTTGGAGAAAATGGGTGGCCTTTTGTCAAGGCAAAGAATCCGCAGGAGATCTTGACACACTTCTGCTTATCTTTCTTCTCCACCTCCATGGTCAAGGATTGGCAGCGAACACGATTTCTGCGTGTAAGTCTGCTTTGACAAGACCCATTCTATATGCCTTCCAGGTCGACCTAGGTAACGAGATCTTTAATAAAGTCCCGAAAGCCTGTGCTAGGCTCAGACCTTCAGCACCTCCAAAGCTCATTTCATGGTCTTTAGACAAGTTCTTCATTTCGCTTCTCTGTTGAGCAATGAAGAGTGTGCGTTAAAGGATTTGACACAAAAAGTTATTTTCCTATTTTGCACTCGCGTCCAGGGTCAGGGTTAGTGAGATTGTAGCCTCTCGAGAGAGGCAGGTCGTGTTCAGTTCCTGGATGGGGGAGAACTGAACCTGTTTCCGGATCCTACGTTTCTCGCCAAGAATAAGTTACCCACCAACAGGTGGGGTCCCTGGAGAATCTGCCCTCTGAAAGAAGATGCATCTCTATGTCCAGTAGAATGCCTAAAGGTCTATCTTCATAGAACTTCAGACTTCAAGGGTGGTCAACTATTCAGGGGAGAAACATCAGGCTCAAATTTATCTCTGAATCAACTCAGAGCGAAAACCACATATTTTATTCGCAGAGCGGATCCTGACAATACACCCGCAGGTCACGATCCGAGGAAAGTTGCCTCATCCTTAAATTTCTTTAATTGTATGGATTTTGAACATCTCCGTTCATACACTGGCTGGATGTCTTCCAGAGTGTTCTTTCGCCACTATGCGAAGCAAGTAGAGGAACTAAAAGAGATCTGTGGTAGCAGTGGGTCGCGGTGTTAACCCTACTGTTTAACTCTGCGAGGAACAGTGGTCTTAATTGGGACGATTAATTCCAGGGTGAGTGTGTAGTTACATACTGTACTACAAACTAAGTGAGGGCACTGTGTTGCCCAACCAGACTGTTCCATTTCCGAAGGTGAACCTAGCATAAGTGCAGACATGTGTGCCGAGCGTTTCTAACGCTAATGTCAATGATTTGTAATACAGGCTTTTATGACTTTGATACCTCGGTATCTTAAAAGTGGCATCTAATGTTTTTTCTTTCAGACAAACAAGCTCTGTTTACTATCATACTTATGCTTAAAGTTTTGGGTTATCCTCTTCTTATGTATATATATATATATATATATATATATATATATATATATATATATATATATATATATATATATATATATATATATATATATATATATATATATATATATATATATATATATATATATATATATATATATATATATATATATAATTGTGGTTAACCTGTCTATTTATTGCCTGTCAATAATCTGGTTCTTGAGAACCTTGCGTCTCCTTCACCTGTGTCAATTTATTGGTATAATTGAGCATTCATTCTATGTACCTTATCTAGGATAATTCTAATAGAATTGTTCCTTTATGCAAGCTATGTTTCATTGGTTTTCCTCCTATGCGGATATAAAACCTTTGTCCAATACAAGTATTGTGCGGAGAACTGGTCGATATTTCATATTGACGCAGTGGTTCTTTACAAACTATGCTTTACTTAACCCTGGATAGGTACGCTCCTCGGACACCCCTTTAAGGGTATACTCGGACGCGAACGACCCCGACGCCAAAAAAAATTCTTGAAAAATCAGTTTTTTGCAGTAACCTCTTTTTTTCTTTTGCCAAAAAAAACTTTAATGAATGCTTAAAACAACTGTAAAGATAAATACTACTCATCTGCAGAAAAACTATTTATTATAAATATTTTAAAAAATTAAGTAGGAAAAAAAAAGACCTGACATAAAAATTCATAAAAAAAAGTTTATACATATACACACAAATCCTTTTAGGAATTGATTCTTGAATGTTTAGGACACATCTTGATGTATTTTGGATGAAGTCATACTCATGGAGGTGAAGATCTGAAATGAGAAAAAAAGGGTAACTTTTTTTGGCCAAAAAAATTTGTCCAAATTTCATGAATTTTTTTGGGTACCCAAATGAAATAGGAAGTGGCTAATTTTTTTAGGGAATAAACATATGTTATCCTAAAATAGAAATATGTAAAAAAATCTTCATTATTTTGTAAATTACATTTATAGCAGGGGCCATATCTAAAGGTAATTTTTTGAGTACTTAGAAATTTCGTAAAAAAATACATATATTTAATATATAATATGATATTTATGCAGGTAAAAATATACCAAAATATCACAAATTCTATAGGAAACAAGAATATATATAGATAGGGCAACTTACGCTTCGGATATGTCCACAAAATGGCCGCCAACCACACTGACTCAGACTCCCTAATCTGCCACTTGAAATGTAGGAAGGGTATGTCAATTTCAAGGTGTTATTTACTAATCTAATTATTATTGGATATGCATAAAAATTGTATGGTGGGTTGCTGGATAATTGTCGATTATTTTACGACTATAAAATTAAAATTCTGACCCAAAAAAATTTTTTTGAAGGGAAATAAAATCGAAAAAAAAACAAAAATGTGAAACAATATAATATTTTAGCTAAAAAAATTTGATGATATTCAATCAAAAAAGAAGTAAAAAAAATTTTCCGACAAATAAACATCTAGAGGAATCACTACTCTGTGATAGTTCCTTAGTACGTGGTAATTTTGAAAGAAATGGGAAAAAACGAAAAAATGGCAATCACCGGAAAATCGAACACATACCTATATATACGCCATATCTGGCTAAAAAAAAGATAGGCATGGGTAGCCAGATCATCTAGAAACACTTTCCAACACTATAAAAATATAAGTTTTGCGACACTACTTGCCAATTCCTTACGGTAACATGACTAAGCAAAAAAATGCAAAACAAATAAAAATGGGCACTCGCGGAAAAATGGCTAACATTCTAATATACGGCATTTCAGAAAAAAAAAATTCAGCCACGTGCTAGGCAAACCATCAAGGTACATTTTCCGACAAATAAACATCTAAATGAATCATTACTCTGTGATAGTTCCTTAGTACGTAGTAATTTTGAAAGAAATGGGAAAAAAATGAAAAAATGGCAATCACAGGAAAATCGAACACATATCTATATATACGCCATATCTGGCTAAAAAGCAGATAGGCATGGGTAGCCAGATCATCTAGAAACACTTTCCAACACTATAAAATTATAAGTTTTGCGACACTACTTGCCAATTCCTTACGGTAACATGACTAAGCAAAAAAATGCAAAACAAATAAAAAGGGGCACTCGCGGAAAAATGGCCATTCTAATATACGGCATTTCAGAAAAAAAAATTTCAGCCACGTGCTAGGCAAACCATCAAGGCACATTTTCCGACAAATAAACATATAAATGAATCATTACTCTGTGATAGTTCCTTAGTACGTAGTAATTTTGAAAGAAATGGGAAAAAACGAAAAAATGGCAATCACAGGAAAATCGGACACATACTTATATATACGCCATATCTGGCTAAAAAAAAAAAATAGGCATGGGTAGCCAGATCATCTAGAAACACTTTCCAACACTATGAAAATATAAGTTTTGCGACACTACTTGCCAATTCCTTACGGTAACATGACTAAGCAAAAAAATGCAAAACAAATAAAAAGGGGCACTCGCGGAAAAATGCCCAACATTCTAATATACGGCATCTCAGATAAAAAAAAGACATGCACGTGTTAGCCCAACCATCAAGGCACCCTTTCTAACACATAAACATGAAAAAAAATGAATAATATACTGCAATTCCTTACTACGTAGTAAATTTTTACAAATATTGAAAAAAAAACAGAAATTGGCAACCGCAGTTAAATACCCAATATACCAATAACTACGTCGTATCTGACAAAAACAAAGTCCCGCATGGGTAGCCAGATCATCTAGACACACTTTCCAACACTAAAAAAGCAAAAGTTTTTCGACACTATTTGGCAATATCTTACGGAAAAATTACTTGGCAAAAAAATGAAAAAAAATGAAAAAGGGGCACTCGCGGTAAAATGCCCAACATTCTAATATACGGAATCTCAGATAAAAAAAAGACATGCACGTGTTAGCCCAACCATCAAGGCACACTTTCTAACACATAAACATGAATAAAAAAATGAATAATATACGGCAATTCCTTACTACCTAAATTTTTTTACAAATATTGAAAAAAAACAGAAATTGGCAACCGCAGTTAAATACCCAATATACCAATAACTACGTCATATCTGACAAAAACAAAGTCACGCATGGGTAGCCAGATCATCTAGACACACTTTCCAACACTAAACAAGCAAAAGTTTTACGACACTATTTGGCAATATCTTACGGAAAAATGACTTGGCAAAAAAATGAAAAAAAATGAAAAAGGGGCACTCGCGGTAAAATGGTCCTCGTGGTGATGAACGACATTTTAACTAAAAATAAAATCATGCACATGGTAGCCAAACAAACCACCAAGACTTTCCACAACTGATAACCTATACAAGTTGCACAATTCTACGACAATTTCATAATGCGTAATAACTTTGATAATTATGCAAATTACCTTAGAAGGGTAAACTCGGTCGCGCTCGACCCCGACGCGTCTCAGAAATCGGGGAAGGAGTACAGCTACAGCAATGCACATCTGGACACTACTAGAGCGTGTAGGGGAGACACCTCCTGCAGGTCGATCACCCACAAATTCAGTCACGGGGGTGAGTCACGTGAGAAAAACCTCTTTTTTTTTGACGCTCGGGGTCGCGTACGACCCACCGTACCTATCCAGGGTTAATATAGGGCGAGACCACTATATTAGCTTGCCTGGTATTCATACATAGGTATATGTACTCTTTGAGACTTTTCCAGAGTCTAGTAGGACTCTTCCCTGTAGGGGGCAGGAAGCTCTAACATAGTTTATAGTTAGTTAAAAAGATGTATAACGGTAACATCTTAGGTCTCTAGGTCTAGTCGACCGGGAAAAAATTACCTCCGGGGAGTACGGCACGTTCTGAGAATCCACAGATACAGTAATGCTCTGGTACACTTCCATCAGGACGACATGGCTTGAGCCCAAAAAATGGATTTTGAGCGAAGCGAAAAATCTATTTTTGGGTGAGATGGCCATGTCGTCCTGATGGACCCGCCCTTGCCTTTCTAAGAAAGGGCTGTAGGACCCCTCCCTACATACAGTATCTGTAGCACCTCGTGTACGCTACAAGGAATACAGATGGCGCCAGGATTGGCGCCAGGCACGCATACGAATCGGAGGATAGGGAAGCCTTGGGAGCGGCTACCCTTTTTCTTTCCCGAATTCGTATCTCGCCAATCACCTCCTACGAGACGAAATCTCTGTCCAGGATGTAGATTGCCATGTGGCGTGTCTAGAATACGTCCTCTGATATGTCGCGATATCCCTTTCACGAGGGATACTCGCTCCAGGAGTTAGAATTCTGGTACCTTAAGGTAAATTCTCTGGGAATATCGCCGTAGTTGTAATATACCCTAGGAAGCTACCCTATAGGAACTTCCATCAGGACGACATGGCCATCTCATCCAAAAATAGATTTTTCGCTTCGCTCAAAATCCGTTATATATATATATATATATATATATATATATATATATATATATATATATATATATATATATATATATATATATATATATATATATATATATATATATATATATATGTGTGTGTGTGTGTGTGTGTGTGTGTGTGTTTGTGTGTGATACATTTTGCACATCTTAACGTTTTTTTTTTTATATTTCAAGTAAGTCCTATATACTAACACATTAAAGTCCTGATTCTCTTAACAACATCGGGATTAGAGCCCCAGGCGAAATCACTTAAAGATTATAGTATCTGTCCGGCCGGGCTTTGAACACTGGTCCATGATACTTTTGTGACATTGACCACACCACTCAGCTACGAAGAAAGATAAAAGTCAATGACAAGTTTTCTGTACATATACATGTCGAATTTATGTTTTTTGTACTTTGAATTGAAATCAACCCACAAGCGGAAGAAGAAGGATCCGTTTCAACTACAACTGAAGACCCTCACCTTACAGGATGGCATTCCAACCTATGCCGTCAACCTCATCAATCCCAACTCCATAACCTCCGGGAGAGGCTGTCATGAATGAAGAGATCCCTACTTCTATTCAACGGATAATAGAGTTGTTCCAAAAAGTACAAGACACAATGAGAGAATCACTCAGACTGCAACAGATATTATTGCTAGAGAGGATGGGTCACCCAGGACCTACCAAGATCTCTACTAAGAAGCTCCTTAAGGTGCTGAATTTCTCTCTCCGCTTCAAAATCAACCCCTGGAGGTATACAGAGCATATGCCCATGATGAATTGGAAACTATTCATCTCAGAGAAGTTGGGTACCAAACTGATTAAAGATCTTAAATTCTGGCCTAACTTTTCAGCTTCCCCATAATGGTACATGAGACTGTGGGATGAACATGAAACCCATGAGGAAACGGTATCCAAAGAGGTCTTTGTCCTCGAACATGACAAGGCGCAAGTCATCATCCTGAAAACCTTGAAAGGAGCTGGGTACACCAAGTCTAAAGTCTCAGCACTGAGGAAGAGTCATCCCACGTTTCTTGCTCCTTCCTCCATCTCTTTCCCCTGTTAGGAGAAAGCACTAGACCTTGCCGTCAAGGCAGTCGACAAGGGTAATCCTTGCCCAACCCTAGAGGAATGCAAACCATTCTCTCTAGCACTACCTGCCTGCGAGAAGAAGTAGAAGGATGTCCATCTAACTTTCTCAGTCTCTAAGATTGATCCAGATATAGCAGGCAAGCAGTTTAATGAGAAACTTCCGAAGTTGCCAGACCATTTCCGAAGTTGCCAGACCATCTTCTGAGGAGGGAACAGGAGACGAGAGAGAGACTAGCGGCCTCCCTTTCTCATCAGAACTGCCTGGAAATGAATGCAGATCTAAAGAACGCCCGGGAAAGGATCAATTTCCTGGCTAAGTCCCACATGGGTACCCTTGTGAAAGACTTATATGTTTTCCTCAGAGCGAGGAGAGCCTGCCCTGCCGAGAGTCCGTTTTGACCTCAGCAACCATAAAACCCGAACCTAGGAAACTGATTACCTCGAACATCTGGGTTGAAGACCTTTTTCCCACAGGAACTAGTCCAAGAGATCATAGCCAGAGCAACTACGGAGAACAGGAGCCTTCTCCAAAAGTGGGGCATGAGCTCAAAAAGGTAACCTTCCTGAGATGGAGGTCCCAAGCCTAAAAATGAAAAGGCAAGTAGACTATGCAGATCTGCAAAACTTTCTGCCCTGACTACGACCGCTAAGCCTCAAATCACTTTCCAGATGGTCCCTCAACAACTGGTGGCTCAGTCACCAATCTTTAACCACAACGTTGTGATGCAATCAACTTCCTTTCACCTTAAGTCAGAAAGAAAAGGGCCCTAAGAGAAGTTCACCCGGAGATAACTCCTCCAGGGGCCGAGTAGGACATGGTCATGAAAACTAATCCATAGGACCCCACAGCCAAAGAGGGGGTCCAGGTAGGAGGCAGACTGTATCACTGTCGGGATAGTAGGACCTTCGATCCCTGGTCCTACAGCCTATTAATGAATGGACTCGGGTGGAAATGGAACCGAATTCCATCCTGTTTTCCAAAATTCTTCTAACACTCAACCCCCTCATGAGAAGTATATAGCTCAGAACTCTTAAACAAGAAGGTAAGAAAGAAAGTGAAGTCCATCAAATTCCAGTGAAGACTGTTTTGTATTCCCAAGAAAGATTCAGACAAACTCAGAGTCATTCTTGACTTGTCTCCACTCAACAAGTTCATTGAGAACAACAAGTTCCGGATGCTTACTTGGCAACGCATAAGGACCATTCTACCAAAAGGAGCAAACACACCTTCAACAGACTCAATCGATGCCCATTTTTATCTTCTATTGAGCCGTCCTTTCTCCTCCTACCTAGGATTCATGCTACAAAAGGAGTGATTCTTCAGAGCAATGTCCTTCGGACTGAATACAGCCCCAAGGATGTTCACGAAGCCGGGAGACACAATCATTTAGCAGGTAAACTCCGAAGGAGTTCAATTAATAGCATATCTAGGCGATTGACCAGTATGAGCAGCATCTAAGACTACTTTTCTGAAGGCAGCCAACAAGGTGATCCAGTCTCTGGAACACTTGGGCTTCAACATCAATCGCAAGAAGTCTAGCCTTCCTTCAGCTCAGAAGTTCCAATGGCTAGGAATCCAATGGGACTTAAAGTCACACCATCTCTCCATTCTATTCAAGAAGGGAAGAGAATTAAAGGGATCTGTCAAGAGAGTAATCCGTCAGAAGAGGATTTCAGAATACCAACAGTATCGCACTCTCTCCATTTTTCGGCAGTGACAGTTCCAGTGCTAAAGGTACGACGAAAAGATGCGCTAAAAGTCTGGAAAAGATACGCATTAAAAGCTCAAAGAGATCAACCAAGGCTAGCCCTGACCCTACTGTGCACGCTGTTAAGGGCGTGGTCAACAGCCAAGAGCCTAGTACGAACAATTCCCTGCAACCACCACAACCATCAGTGGAGGTACACTCCTCCTCGAAAGGATAAGGTGGCCATTCTCACAAGAGAAAATTGCAAAAGAATTGGTCGCACCTGTTTAAAACCTTTCATATCCACGTTTAGGAAGCGCTGACAATTTACCTGACGTTGAAGAGACTTTCACCTCGCAGAGCAATCCACATCAGATTGGCCCTGAACAACGAAGGGATAGTAAACATGTATAAATAGACAAGGCTCAAGATCATCTTACATAGGAAATGTGATATTAGCCACCTTCAAACTGACAAGGAAGAAAGGAGGGCACCTATCAGCAGTTCACCTACAAAGGTCTCGCAACGTGATGGCGGATGCTCTATACAGGCGAAACCCCATAGAGAGAGAATGGTCCCTAGACGCAGACCCATTCATCTTTACCTCGGAAAAAGTCCCGGAACTGCAGACCAACCGCTTCACAATGAGTGACAACAAGAAAATACCTCGTTATGTAGCCCATTAGACGGACCCTTAAGCAGAGGCGATGAACATCACGTCCCTCGAACGGAGCAAGTGGAATCACATTTAACTGTTTCCACCAACCATCCTCCTGCTATGAGTGACCATCCTCCTGCTTAGAGTCCTCGACAAGTTAAGATCCTTCAGAAGGACAGCAGCAGTAGTGGCCCCCAAGCAGCCCAAAAGCAACTGGTTTCCTCTAGTTCTAGAACTAGTTCTGAAACTGAAGCTGCTCCCTCTGCCGGACCCAGCATTATCCAATCAGGTTCAGAAGTCAACTGCTTGTGCTTCATTTTTGAGAACCAACAACCTACATCTCACGATTTTCTCGCCCTAGAGGCGAACAAAAGGTTTTGAATCTCTAAGGATAAAGTTGACTTCATCGAAGAGTATAAGTCAAGTTCGACTAAGAGACAATAAGAATCATCATGGAGGAAATGGGTGTCCTTTGTGAAATCAAAGGAACTAACAGAAATATCGAGGGATTTCGGTCTAGTTTTCTTCATATTCTTACTCGAACAACGCATGGCATCCACTGCGATTACCTCGTGTAAGTCAGCTGACCCCACCAAAATCTACTCTATATGCGGCTAATCTTGCTTAAGTTAACCCTGGATAGGTGTGGTGGGTCATATACAACCCGAGGTTGAAAAAAAATACACGTTTTTTTGCCATCATTTTTCATCCGTATTGATTGTAAGTGATATCAACCTGCGAGACCTCAGTTCAGTGTGCACAGCAGTTGGGTGAGGACTCATTTTGTCCCAGCTCTTTTCCTTTTGCTATTTCTGAGATACCCTCAGGTCGAGCTTGACCCATCAATACCTAATCAAATTTTCATAACATTATCGAATGCGCAGTAGATTTAAGGCGTGTATAAAAAAACATTGCTGTAAAGTGTTCATGAATGTCTTATACCCCGTATGTTTTTATAAAATAGCTTAGAATTTCTCCTGTTTTAGAACGTTTGTACCTTTATTATAACCTAATTATGATCATTATTTTATCTTTTTAATGCAAAATAATCTATAAACTTCATTATAGCCACCATAATATTTTTCTGCAAATCCTCGAACAATTATATCAGTAAATGACTCGCTGATATTGACATATCTTTCTCCATTTCTGGTAGCAGATTTAACCTTCCAAGGTGGTGTGGTTGGCAGCCATTTTGTGAGCCTATCCAACATAAGCTGGCATAGCTCTGTATTCCTCTTTTTTACAAAATTTCTGATATTTTCATGTATAAATGCCATGCTCAGCAATGGATATAAGGATTTGTCCCGAAAATTTCATAACTCAGCCAGGAAAAAAAAA
>NC_090734.1:103428581-103451081 GCF_036898095.1 Palaemon carinicauda
GGTCAGTCCCTCACACATTCATCTTAGACTTACTTACGGGTAACATCTGCCCTCAACCATCTGTTACTTGTCCTGCAAAGGTGCTGCGGTGTATTTCAACGAACGCCATTGCACATATCAAGAATGAGTCCAGGTTCTTGTGGGCGTCTTGCAAGTAATGTGCAGTGAACGTTGTTTGACGTTTCCACCTACCTGCTTGTAACACATGCATCACAGAAATTTTTTTTTGGAATGCCAGGGGAGCACTTATTACCCTGACCTAATGTGCATGGGGGCGTCAATCTGACAATGGGGGGTTCTGAAGATAGTGTTCTCTCTATCACTTGTCTGATGCAAATCAAACTTTGTGATTTTCCTCTTGGTCTTCCCCATACTAACGAAGAGTCTATTAATCTGGGGTAAAGCTCTTCTTGTTTATTTTAAGATATAACCTGCTGATTATGATCATCTGTTACAGACGGGAGATTCTCAATATGAAAGGGTCCGAATCCAGGCACCACTACAGACGGATTTTCAGTCTTAGCAATAAACTGAGTTTAACCTTCCCCCATTCTGTTTAATGGGCGAAGTCATAAGAGCGGCCATGTAGCTTGCTGACCCTCTTCTTAAAGGCCCGTAATAAGAGGAAGGCCATCTTCAGAGTAAAATCTCGGTCTGAGGCTTGGCTAAGAGCCTCATAAGCAGCTCCATTCAATGGACTTAAGACCTTGACTACATTCCAAGGAGACAGTCTAACTTCTGAACTGAGGGCAGGTGTCCTCAATGTTCTGTATGAGGGGAGACAATTCCAGGAAGGAGGAGATGTTAACTCCATTTAGCTTGAAGATTAGGCTTTAGGCCAAGCAATAGCCTTCCACCATCAATACAGAACAGTTTTCTCCCTCCTTGGGTACAAAAAGATTTCTGCAATTGTTGTTCTAAATGCAGTGAGTAACGTGATCCTATGTTCACGACCCAGTGGATCACTTCTCCTTATAGCCTACACTGTAGCAGATGGCTCGCGGATGTGTCCTGCCATGTGCCTCATAACTGGCTTCAAAAAGCCTCTCTCTTTGAGTATCTGCTGGATAACTCTATGCAAGGTGTAGTGATGTTATTGCTCGATGGAAACTCTTCCCGTGTGGTTGCCTGCTGTGATCAGCTGTAGAAGGTCTGAGAGCCATTTTTCATGCTGCCACAGCAGATCTATGAGAGTTATCACCAAATCATGGGATGGCCTGACTTTGTTCAATAGCTTCTTTACTATGCAGAAGACAAAGGTGCTGAGAAAAAGGTACCTTCTTGTTTGTTTATATGGGACACCACAGTAGTGTTGTCGATCATCAGCACTACAGATCGCCATAAAAGAACCTGATAGAAACCTTGAGGGTTACATAGGCTGCCCTCATTTCCAGGAAGTTTATGTGACACTGCCTTACAAGTTTGTACCATAGCACAGATGCGATGAGGTGAGAGAGATAAGGTCCCCTACCCTTTTTTTATGCATCTGCAAAAAAAAAAAAAAAACACGGGGAGGAGAAAGGTCTACTACCTTATGTAGGTAAGTGTGTGACAGCTACCCACTCAGGCTTTCCTCTGCACAAACTCTACCGGCATGAGAGTGCTAGCTATGTCTCTGTGCTGGAACCAAAAGGTCTTTAACTGCCATTGTAGGAAGCGAGTGCGGAGACGGCGTTATCGCACAAATTCCTTGAGAGGAGTTAGGTACCAAGGCAGTATTACCATTGAACTGCTGGGAATTTTTCTCGAAAGGGAGAGCTCCAGTCTGTCTCTCTCAGTCTATTTACTCAATCACCGGATGGAAAAACATTGCTTAGTTTGGTCCTGACCAAAGAGGGAGCTGTTTGAGGATGATCGGTCTGTGAAAGAAATGCTACTTTCTTTTGCAAAGGGACCCGCCGTTTCTCTCCTAAAGTAGACAAACTGCTTGGAGAACGTTGGCGAAGCATAGATGATAAGGTGAGCGGGCTTATGCACCTCTTTCAATTTGTCCTGCTAGAATTAAGCACTGTCTTACACCCTAGCTTGTGCGCCTTTCTCAGTATTACACATAATTTCAACTTATGTGCGCTTGCATGGGGAGTGTCTGCGTTTGTGAGACAAAATCTTGTAGAATACCCTTTCAAGTTCACCCAGCTTGGAGTGCATGCTCGCTGGGTGAGAGCTGGAACTGTGCACAGGTTTGCGTGCCTTTCACAGTTCTCACAGGCAACAGATCTACATGTGGACTATTGCAAGGGACTGTACTCATTAGCGGAGCAAGAGTTGATAGAGCACGTTGACATGCGTGCCTTTCTCAGCCTGCCCAGGTAAGGTGTAGTTTTTCTGTATGCAAATGCTTCCTGTTTGCGCAGATGTTGATAGAAAGACACACTAGAGAAAGCACTATGCATAGCAGAAGTGAGGCGCTCCTCTTAGTCAGGCAGACGAGCTCACCTGCCCACCTTCCTAAGTGGTAGAGTGCAACATGCTTCGCAATACTTGTCCGCTACATTCTGGATAGCGTGATACCTCGCGAAGTAATCTGAGGTTATCTGATGTATGGTTATAAAAGGGTGGGAGAGTAAAATGGAACAATATATATCTCTTTGAGGGCAGAAACTGACCGAAGTTCGGTCCTTGTGTAGAATCTACCTCTACAATTAAAATAAGTAATGAATGGTGGATGCTTGTGCATCAATGCACAAGACTTCCTTGCGAAACTGGATCTGAGTTTATTCCTACGACAGGTCTCCTACAGAAGCCTGTTGGGTAGTGTTATGCGATCCTACACGAGGTGGCATTCGATCGTAAAAAGGCTGCGGGGTGCGGGTTGTATCAACAACTTATCTGTGAGGAAAATTTTTCCCCTACGATCATTTGAAAATGGAATAGGATTCTGGGCTACCTGGTCAACCATTTACATAAGAGGGTAGTCAATAATTTACAGGGATTGTAATTGTTGGTCCCTCCCTAAAGGTTATCAAGTTCCACTGAGTGGAACCAGGGACTTTGACTATCAAGAGAAAGGTCAATTCTCCTCTGTTACTCCTCAGTGGCCGAAAGATTTGTGACGGGCCGAGAAAAGGTTGTGACTCAAAGGCAGGATGACAGCAACTGAGTGAAATTTATTACAGAACGCTCATTTATATATATATATATGTATATATATATATATATATATATATATATATATATATATATATATATATATATATATATATATATATATATATATATATATATATATATATATATATATATATAGAAACCCAAGGCAAAAAGGGCATACAAAACATAACAGGCAATTTCATTTTCAACTAAAAAGCTCACCGGTTAACAGTTAACGGTGAGAAAAACAGGTATGCTGTTTCATGTTCTTATTAGTGTGAGGGGAGAGCGAAGATACAAGCATAATACATAAAAAAAAATGAAATGTCGTTACTATATACGATCGTGTGACACGGTTGATACATAGCTCCTACCCTAAAAATGACATACTCTACATGTTAAATAGGGCGCCCTGATCTAGAGAGGCGAACTGTAGGCAGGTCATCTGGCAGGAGATAAGCAGGTTTTAGGCAGAGGACCCAGGGAAGCTGAGTTAACCAGTTGGAATCCTTGCAGCGGGACATCAAAGCTGCTTTGAGGGTGCGATGAAAACGTTCAACCATTCCATTGGCAGCGGAGTTGTAGGCAGGTGTCTGATGCAGGTTGATTCCCAGGAGATTTGTTAATGATGTCCACAATTGAGAGGTGAAAGTGGTACCCCTGTCAAAAGTAATATGCTCAGGGATACCAAATCTTGCAATCCATCCTGAGAGTACGGCAGATGTACATGAGGCGGATGTTGCAGTTTCCATGGGAATGGCTTCAGGCCAATGAGTGGAGCGGTCGATGATGGTAAACAGGTAACGATGTCCTTGTGATGTGGGTAAGAGGCCTACAATGTCGACGTGAATATGGGCGAAACGACGTTTAGGTTGAGGAAAGGTGCCCACTCCTGAATCCGTGTGTCGATGTATTTTGGAAGTTTAGCAAGAAGTACAGGCGTGGACCGAATCCTTAGCATCCTTAGAAATGCCGTGCCAAATGAACTTTGTCTTCAGCAGCTGTGCAGTAAAACGGCACGAGGGATGTGAAAGGCCGTGAATGAAATCAAACACCTGTCGGCGCATGGGAGTAGGAATCGAAGGTCGCGGTCTACCAGTACTGATGTCACAGAGGAGGGTGGTGTTGGAGTTGTCAAGGGGGATATCTTCCCAACGGAGGGATGTGCAGGATTTCTTACATGCTTGATACTCTGGATCCTGTCGTTGGGCTTCAGAAAGGCGTTGTAATCCAATCCCAGTTGAACAGCAGCCAACATGTTTCTTGACAGGGCATCGGCACTGGGATTCATTTTCCCAGGAACGCATTGAAGGGTGCAATTGTATTCAGCCACAGTGGAGAGATGTCGGCGTTGACAGGCGGACCAGGCGTCAGACTGTGGAGTGAAGGTATGCACCAGAGGTATGTGGTCTGTGCAAATGACGAACGGCGTGCCTTCTAAGAAATGGCAAAAGTGACGGACAGCTAAATGTACCACCAGCAATTCGCGATCGAAGGTAGAATAACCCGATTCTGCCTTGGACAATTTTCTGCTGAAGAAGACCAATGGGCGGGGCGAGCCGTTGACCACCTGCTCAAGTACTGCACCAATAGCGACGTCGCTGGCATCGTTGGAGAGAAGGAGAGGGGCATGTGGGATAGGAAAAGTGAGAGGTGGAGTGGTTGATAGGGCCCTCTTTGCATTCCAGAAGGCCTCTTCTTGAAGGGGACCCCACTTCAGGTCCTTTGGCCTGCCCTTGAGGGAGGCGTAGAGGGGAGCAAGAGTGGCGGCAATGGCTTGCAGAAAACGGTGATAATAGTTGATCATGCCCAAGAATTCCTGCAGAGCTTTGACGGTCGAGGGAGTGGGGAAGTTCTGAACGGCTGCTACCTTCTCCGGGAGGGGATGGACTCCTTCAGGAGTGATGCGGTGCCCAAAGAATGACATTTCGTTGGCGCCAAAGGTACAGTTGTCGTACCGGACTACAAGGCCATTTTCTTGCAGGCGGTCGAGCACGATGCGCAGATGACGGAGGTGTTCCTCTTTTGAGGAAGAGAACGCAAGTATGTCATCCACATAACATACACAGAAAGGGAGGTCCCCTAAGATGTCATCCATGAGACGTTGAAAAGAGGCCCCAACATTGCGAAGTCCAAAATAGGAGTAATATTAGGTGTATGTACCAAACGGAGGGGTAATGGCGGTCTTGGGGATGTCTTCTGGGTTCATAGGCACCTGATAATACTCCTTCAGGAGGTCATGCGTGTAGAAAACCTTCTCTTCGTGCAGGTAGGAAGTCACGTCAGCGATGTTTGGGAGGGGGTAGTGATCTGGCTCTGTTTGCATGTTCAGGCGCCTTCAATCCCCGCACGGACGGAGGGAGCCGTCTTTCTTCAGAATGATGAGTAAGGGTGACGACCGTGGGCTGAAGGCCTTTTGGCAAAGGCCCATTTCCTCCATTTCAACGAACGTCTGTTTGGCGGCTGCAAATCGCTCCGGTGCCAGACGTCTGAATTTTGCGAAGACTGGCTGTCCCGTTGTCTTGATATGGTGATAAATACCGTGCTTGTCAGGAGCCGTGGTTGTTTAGGGAAGTTCTGGACGGAAAACTTCCGGGTACGACGTGAGGAGGTGGGCGTAGGCATCCGTGGGTGCGCTGATATCGAGAGCGTAGCTAGAAGGGGCCGCTTGGAGAGGTGTCAACAAGTACGAGTCTGCGTTGACCAATCGTCGGTGGGCGACATCGACCAGAAGGTGGAAAATAGAGAGGAAATCTGCACTGAGGATAGGCAATGTGACGTCAGCAACAAGAAACTTCTAATTAAATTTAGCTTTTCGAAATGATAATGTGAGGTTCTCGTAACCATAGGTGGGTATCGCAGATCCGTCGGCAGCTACTAGGCGGACGTCGGCAGTCGTAGACAGACTATGTCGTGTCCTGAAGAGATCCCTTGGCAAAAGAGAACGACAAGCACCCGTGTCTACCAAAAGTTGCACGCCCGTTCCTGCATCATGTAAAAAGAAAATATTTGAAAAACGGGACGCCACCACCACAAGCGATGGCCTACTTATACGTTTTTTGGCCACTAACAATCCTTGGCACATTTCTTAGCGGCTGCCCCATATCTGTTGCGGTAGTAGCAAAACTGCAGCCAATGGGGCCAGTAAGTGGTTGTAGAAGTTGTTGGTTGGGGCGCGAGTGAGTTTTGGGTGGTGGGTGCCTTTGTCGCCGCTTTGGCACGTCACGAGGTAGGCGTGTATATCCTACGGAATTCACATTAGCTTTGGTTGATGTTGAGTAGGCATCCTCTTTGTCAGGAGTGGAGGCGTTGATGGAGGTTTTGAAGGTCGTGAAGTGGCTGGCCATAAGGGCATTGGCTTTGGTCATCAAGTCCTTTATGGGTAAACTATCGATATCGGGTATGGCAGCGCAAACATGTTCGGGTAAACGGCGTATCCAAAGGGTATAGAGCAGGTTCACCTCACGAGGAGTGTCGTCTGCGGCAGGTTGCAGGCGAGTGACACTGGTAATTTCCCTGAGGGCGAGCGAAGCCCTTTGGTCCCCCAACGGTTGTTGAGAGTGATGAAAAAGGTTTGATATATGGGTGGCTGGCGACGGCGAGTACTGCTGCAGAAGGTATGCTTTGAGGGAAGGTGTTCTCCAGTATCGCCGTGAGAACATAATCTGCTGTGGTGGTTGAGCGAGTCACGCCCTCGATGTGAAACTGGACTTCCGCGCGCTGAAACCAAGCAAACGCCTCTCCGCTGGTGAACAACGAAAGTTTCAATGGGGCAGCGCCAACTTCCATGGAGTCCGCCATGGTAACAATGACGGAGGGGCGATGGGGCGTTAAAGGCGGGAGGAGCGAGTCGTCTTCCGTGGTCACCAATGTGACGGGCCGAAAGAAGTTTGTGACTCAAAGGTAGGATGAAAGCAACTAAGTAAACTTTATTACAGAATGCTCGATTATATATACATAAACCCCAGGCAAAAAGGGCATACAAAAAATAACAGGCAATTTCATGTTCAACTGAAAAGCTCGCCGGTTGACAGTTAACGGTGAGAAAAACAGACATGTTATTTCAGGTTCTTATCAGTGCGAGGGGAGAGCGAAGATACAAGTATAATAATATAGAAAATGGAATGTCATTACTATATACGATCGTGTGACACTCGGTTGGTACAGATTGCATAGCAAGTAATATCTTAATTTGATTGATGTAAAGTTTTCAAACCAGTCATAAGCAACCAGTTGTAAGCAACTATTTTTAGAGAGGGGGCAGGGAATACTGTCCTCCAGTCCGTGGGAGGTGGTCAATTAATTATGCTTACAAATCGGTAAAACTTAGTAGCCAGTATTCCCTAGAGGAAGATGTTATTACAGCAAATATCCTTAGCAATCACTGTAACAACTGATCGCTCGTAACCACTTCTGAAAGGTAAGATTGAGACATATTTTCAATCAATTGTTTGACAGGTAATGTATGCATAAATCCATCTGTAACCAGTAACACAGTCCGGGAAGGCAGGACGAATATACAGATGCAACCCAAATTATTAGTTGTGTCCAGAACTCGGTTGGTGAACGCTGATTAACATTCACAATTGAGATCTTTTTCCTATAAACTATAAAAATGTTTGTATTTCTTTGTTTCAGATCAGCAAAACAGGCTCATGTTTCGGACGGTCTTTATCTGGAAATAGATTTCTTTATGTGGAGATTTGAAATCTAAGCATTTAAAAGAAATAAGACATCCGATCGGAAATTTAGGAAGGAATTAACTCGAATGAAGGCAGTCTACTTGAGGGTAGACCACCTATGTCTGGTTATGGGAGGGTTAGAGGGTAATGTATAACCTGATTGCCCGTTAGTAATAAAGCCATCACAACTGATGATTTATTAGATTGGAGTTCTAATTGTAGGATAGTGTTCAGTCCTTGTAGGCAGATAGATCACTTGTTCGCATGAGCAATGCCCTTGGGTTGTTGAGCATGTGTAACTTCTTTGGCTCCAGATAAACATTGAAAAACAAGCCTTAGCCCCCTCGAGTGAATAATGTATGAGCAACGAATCACAACATTATTGCCCAAAGAATTTAATTATTGACAAGCTGTAGCATTTTTAAGATGTGAGCTTGTGCACCTTCTAAAAACTGAAAAATCACAGCGAGCGTAATGCCATACCTACATCGGCATTATGAGTTAGGTTGCCTGCCTCCAGGACGCGGCTTACTAACTTTTGTAAATGTAATGAGAAGCTGACAATGTTTGCCTAGGTGCCCTGTGGGCAGGGCAAGCTAATATTTGTACATTTAATGAGAACCTGACAACGTTTGTCTGACTGCACTGTGGGCGGTGCTTGTTAATTTTTGCAAACATAATGAAAAGCTGACAACATTTGTCTGACTGCTTTGGGAGTGGGGCTAGCTATTATTCGTAAACATAAGCAGAGGCTAACACTACTTCTTTGGGACTAGAGGCTTTAGAAAATACCCATGCAAAGGTATGTCTTACCAAACTATTGTTCAAATGCTCCATAGAGGTCTCCATTCCCTAGCAAAATCAATCCCGAGAAAATAATTCTGAACTATTATGTTTCATAGAACTCGGAATCTGATGAAAACTCGTTGTGCCAAGGGGCACAATGATCACATCCAGTGGAAGCAAGCGATCCATATTAAAACATATTTGCGGCAATAACCTTAGGGTTTTGTCCTTGTTAGAGTGCATGTGCTACCAAAGGATCTCATTTAAGCTTTTTATGGAGATATAATACCCACCTGTATATGTATAAATCTCTTCAGGGAAGAGAGTTTCCAATGAAGATAGTGTAGTTTTGCATGCAAGAGTTTGTTGGCTCAAAACACAAAGAATACAACCACTAGACAGGTAGCTCTGGCGAGCTCTGGTGTGACTCAGCGAACACTATCTGATACTATTCAATACTGGCGTGAGTCTGCGAATGCTGGCGAGCATTGTAAACACTGGCGAGTATCTGTCAATGTTGGCTAGTCACTCCAAGTGTTCTTGTCAGCAACTGCTCACGCCCTCCCGCCAAAGCAGAGCAAACGTCAAGGCAAGCAGATGCTGAGGAAAAACTCCTATTGCTACCTCATCTTGCACGAGGAACCTGTGAGCTCCAAGCAAAGCAGTTCTGAAAGAAAAGATACTTTCTATTAAGATTTGGGAAGGTTTCCTTTAATCGTAAACCAGTTAGAAGTTTTGGTGGGAGAGAAACACTGTCTTCACTATCCTGAGTAGCTAGTGGGAGGGGCTGGGGCCTAGCTTACCCTGGTCTTTGCCTCGGTAACTAGCGATGGATAGCTCCAATGTGACAAAAGCTTTATCAGCTAGTTTCAGCTTCGACTAAATAAATACTCCATAGTGAAGGGTTGTGGTGGCCGATTTGGTAACGTCCCTAACTGGAGAACGCCAGACTGGGGTTCGAGTCCCACTCAAACTCGTTACTTTCTTTGTTCGCTGCTTCGTCACCATCCTTGTAAGCTAAGGATCAGGTTTTGGGGGAGCCTATACGTCTATTTGTTGAGTCATCAACAGCCATTGCTTGGCCCTCCTTGTTCTTAGCTTGTGTGGAGAAGGGGTTCGGTCGCTGATCATATGTATATCTGGTCAGTCTCTAGGGCATTGTCCTGGTTTATAGGTCAATGTCATTGTATCTTGCCTATGCCATTCATGAGTAGCTATTAAACCTTTGAAGAGCGGGAGGTTTGTATTTAACGCCAGACCGAATATCTATTTCAACTGAATTTTTTACCATTCACAGTGGACATCAGTAGTATTCAAAGTTACAAGTAGGCTAAGTTTCAGTGGAAAATATTTAACAAGTGATACAAGAACATACCTAGCATTAAGATTGATATGATGAATTTTCATGATAATTATCCATAAGAAGCCATCAAAGAACTCCATTGAAAACATATTGTCATTAATCATAAATGAAAAGTGAATAAAAAACGAAAATTATTACATTTTTATTTTAAGATGTCGTATTTTTCTCTCCCTTAAAAGAGAAAAAGGTTAAAGAGAGCGTTTTAGAACTCAACAGGGTGTGAAAAACCTTTTACAAAAGTACAAACGCGAACATTTTACTAAGAGGAAAGCGGAGGTGTTCTTCTCCTTGGGCGATTCTTGAAATTTAACACGTAGGCAGGAAGCCCTAATCAAGAATTTGGATGCTTACAGATGAAAAGTAAACAGTGTGACTTGAAATTACAATGTTATAAAAAAGAATGGTAATCTGGTTAATAACTATGTGTATAAAATCAATACAGCTGAAATCCAACTCGGTCTTTAATCATATCAGATTTAACCCTAAAGGTTGTAAAAGATATTTATATTCCATTACAGAACTAACTTCAGTAATATATTTGCTTAGCAAATTCCAAGCAGTTTCTACCTAATGGAATGAAAGGACTCAAAGTTAAGGTAAGGAGCTCACAGAACTAGGCACTGGCAGCCAGATTCCATGAAGCATCTGCATTACAAGTTCACTCGCTCTGTCTCCCTGCTAATGCATTAAACTTCACCAAGGTCTTCCCTATATCCGCAGCCCGCTACGATTGATCATCATAACTAATGGAGGGGGTTCTCAAATAGGAGTCCAAAATCAGTGTCATGATGTTCTCGTGCACTTCATGTGTAAACTTTAGACATTTGCACCGAGAACCATTGTAGGAATGAGAGCAAATGTAACAGTAATATATCCCTTTGCCAGATCTGTGCTAAAGTGATGCCATGACTTCAAATGACGAGTCTAAGTAATAAGGCTTCCGTTAGTTAAATTACAAAGGCCTACTTGATATGGAAAAGGGGAAGACCTTCAAATTATTATTATTATTATTATTATTATTATTATTATTATTATTATTATTATTATTATTATTATTATTATTATTATTATTATCCAGATTGTTTGATAAAAAAAATATATTTTTATGTCTATTTGGAAAAACGATAATGGATAATTTAAAACCCTAAGTAAAGTAATCACGACTTTCCTTATAGGTAGCCTATAGGAAACGTCCATGCCTGTCGGTCTGCTAGACTAAGGTTCGAAACCCGCTCAAGCTCGATATTTTTTGTAGCGTCTGCAACCTCACCATCCTAGTGAGCTAAGGATGGAGTGTTTGTGGTAACTTATAGGGCTATCTACTAAGTATTCAGCAGGCATTGCCTGGCCTCCCTTGGTCCAAACTTGGGAGACAGAGTGGCTAGGGTGCTGATCATATACGAGTGTAGAAATGTTTAATCTCTAAGTCATTATCCTGCTAGGCCCATGTCACTGTCCCTTGCACCTACTAATTATGAGCGACCTTTAAACGATTAAACTATTACTTCAACAATAACAATTAGCGTCTGCAACCTCACCATCCTAGTGAGCTAAGGATGGAGTGTTTGTGGTAACTTATAGGGCTATCTACTAAGTATTCAGCAGGCATTGCCTGGCCTCCCTTGGTCCAAACTTGGGAGACAGAGTGGCTAGGGTGCTGATCATATACGAGTGTAGAAATGTTTAATCTCTAAGTCATTATCCTGCTAGGCCCATGTCACTGTCCCTTGCACCTACTAATTATGAGCGACCTTTAAACGATTAAACTATTACTTCAACAATAACAATAATAACTACTACTACTACTACTACTACTACTACTACTACTATTTCTGCTGCTAATTATTATTGTTATGAATATTACCATTAAATATTATAATCATTATCATTTAAGTCCATCGATCAGGCAAAGTCGTTGCAGTTGGCATAATCTCCCTGAGGATAAGATACCAAAAAATCAGCGAAAAATAAAAGGAAAGTGAAACATGAGATATATTGAAAGTAAAAGTGAAAATTATCGGGAATATTCTGTTAATGAGAGAACACGTATGAAATATAAAGCAGGAATGATAAAAACCCGGTAAAGCAATAGCAAAATTATCACGTGTATGATATAAAGGGAAGATTTATAAAAAAAAAAAACAAAATAAATAAATAAAAGTTGGAATTTTGCGTTAGGAATTTGGATAATCGCATTTTAAGGATTTTTCTTTCGGGGTGGGGGGTAGGTAATGAATTAAGATCAACAGGCTAATATTCCCTTCCTATATGTTACCTCAAGGAAAGAAAAATTGTATATATATATATATATATATATATGTATATATATATATATATATATATATAGTGCTTTATTACCTTCATATGTTCTCAAGTATAATTCCCCCAAAGCACACAAACATACATACATATATATATATATATATATATAGGCATTTATGTTTCCAAATAAATATACTGTTTATACACTTAAATTTGCATATGTATATTCATATGTTGTATACATACACACACACACACACACACACACATATATATATATATATATATATATGTATATATATATATATATATATACGTTCCTTGTGGCACACATGCATGAGATAAAAGGTAACCTGGCAGGTCATCCTGCAGGAAATGCCAAGCTTTAGTAGTTCAATGGTGATTCAGTTGTGTTTTGGAGGAAAGTTTTCAGAGAACAACATACTACAAGGAATAGTCCTACATATGACTGTGTGAGCGGTGGCTTAGAAGCGTGTGTACACATGAAGTTTTGTTGCGGTGTGTATTTATTCCGGTATTTACTGCTTTACTTGGGGCTTGTGAATCTGATGGCAAGGACTAAACCTGCTCACAACATTATATAGACGCTCAAGGTCATTGCAGATTATCAATGGGAAAAAAATCTGCAGGGAACACCAACGGATGGCCATATACCATTTAAGGCACTAAGCTATCCAAGGTGTCCATGGGAGTGGTCCTCAGTCTGATGAGGACACCGAAGTTGTGGAAACCAGCTGGAGTCGTTGCAACGGGACGTCAGAGCGGCTTAGAGGGTATGATTGAAATGTTCCACCATACCATTGGCTGGAGGGTTGTTAAAGGTAGTCTGATAGAGGGTAATGCTGAGATGCTCTAATGTTGTCCCCAATTGAGAAGTGAAAGTGGCAACCTTTACATCAGGCAAATGTTGCATCTTACATGGGGATAGGGTTACACCAGCGAGTGGAACAATGGGCAGGGGCCAACTATTACAACGGGAATATGGGGAAAACAGCAAAGAAATTGATAAAAAGTGACCACACCCGAATATTAGTTGTTGCACTTTTGAAGTTTAGCATGAAATATAAGTGGAGACCCAATTCTTGTCATATCTAGTAATACCATACTATATGACTTTTAACTTTAGTAAATGTATAGTAGATCGGGACAACTGGTATTGGAGGTCATAGATAAACTAAAAAACTTGTTGGCTCATGTAAGCTGACGTCGCAAAGGAAGGTGCTGTTATCTTTAAAGGTGACGTCTTCCCAACGGAGAGATGTGCAGGATGTCATGAATGTTTCATACATGGTGTCCAATCGGTAGGGTCCTGTTAAGACTTTTTAATCTATCCCCAGGAATATTGTGGTGGGATGTTACAGAACCAAACCCCCTACCGTTGAATATCCCTCTCTAAAAAATATATCTGTAACACAAAATTACCCCTGACGATATCACAAACCAAACTCATGGAAAGAAGGAACAGTAAAACTCAAGGTAAACTTAATGCTTTATTTCTTACAAACAAAAACACTTAATATAACAAAGAATGGCATTCATATAAAGCCCAATACTATACTTATTACATTTATACTTATTCCTTAATCTATGATTCTGAAAACTATAACTACATCAGACAACACAATTAAAACCCTAAACTTAACATATATAATCCTACAAAGAGATATTCACTTAAAACTGAAGAAAAACACTAACAAAACTTAGTATTAATCCTACAGTGTAACCATATATATATATATATATATATATGTATATATATATATATATATATATCTATATATATATATATATATATACACACACACATATATATATATATATATATATATACATATATATATATATATATATATATATTAAAAATCTGGTCTATTGTAGGGTAAATATCATAGATTATTGATAATTTAATTCATATTTCATATATTGTTTTCATTTGTGCATTGACGACATAATACCTAGCCCTTAAAATGAGACCCTCTCATGTAGATATATTTTATGTAAATTACAGAAGACTTTCGTCGTGGATTTCATTGTACTTTTTATTCATGTCAGCACATATAATTTTACGTTATTTTTAAGAATTAACTTTTTCTTTTCACGTATGTTTGCTATGAAGTCCTGCGTAGTTTATTTGAATATGTTGTAGGGTTCATGCGAGATATGAATAATGGCCTAGGTAATGTTCTTCCATATTTTTTTATGTATTGTGTCATGTTTAATAGGCAATTTCAGAACATGTGCTTTGGAATGTTCTTTACCACATGTTTTCAAAGCTTTGTGATGACTGGTGAGAGGAGATTATTTTTTTTTCATTTCGGGGACAATGTGTGGACGGAGCTGCTAGCTGACTGAGAGAGCTGTCTAGCATAGCGTGCGTACAGCGTTTGGGAGAGTAGTATTTGGCAACTTTGACACTTGGAACAAATCCCCACGCTTCCCAAACAACTTGAAATCTTCTGGAAGCATTTAGGTTTGATATATAAGATGACCCGAGCATGGATTAGAGTCAGAGACAGACAGACATAGAGATCAAGTTAGAACTGTATCCAGAAGATAGCCTCCTTCCCCTCTCCCTCTCTCATTCACACCCGTAACCCATACTATTGTCGAAAGTGTTCAGTGCGGTATAGTGTGTCCTCTCTTAAGTGAGTCTGTTTCCAAAAGCAAATTGTGTGTCACGCAAGACTAAATAGTATTTTTTGAATTCATTGTGTTAGGGGGACTTTTGGCACTGTAAAACCGTTTTATGTAAACGACCCTATAGGCAGGAGAAGTTGATAAAGTGATCTGGTTAAGTATTATTCATTTAGAGTCAAACTTGAACATTGTATTATTTCAGAATTATTTCAAGCCATTGAATTATTTTCATAGCATTATTTCTTTTCTTAGGTTAAGGTTTATTTAGATATAATAGTTCATATCAAATTATTATCAATTTCAGATCGCAACATTTTTATATTATTGCAAGTTTATTCAGAACTAATTTTTTCAGTGACCTTATTTTTCTTATATAAATTCTTTTCAAATTGTTTTAATTAATATAGAATATATTTATTTTTGTAAAGAGTGTATAAATCCAATCATCATCATTGTTAAGAACCATCGTGAGATTAAATACGATTTAATAATACTTAAGAGTAATTATCCAGTCTTTGGATATTCAGTATTTTATATATTGCTGTCTGGGAGTTATTTAACGGTCTCAGAATTCGTGTATTAATGCTTTAAAGTGTAACAGTTTTAATGTAAATACAAACAAGGAAATGTGGAATACTAGAAGCTAATTAACTTGCCAGTCGTAGTATATTTAATATTATATGTTTGGTTCCAAGTCACGAGCCGTATTGTAATATTATTTTTAATTCCCAGACTTCGGGAGTCATAATTGTATAATATATTTTGGGTGCTCAGACCCTGGAACCATACAGTATTATATATATACACACACACACACACACACACATATATATATATATATATATATAAATATATACATATATATATATATATATATATATATAAATATACATATATAATGAAACTAGCTGAACTCGGGCCGGATATTGTTTATGAAGTAGGCATTAACTCTCGTAGATGTCACTTACTATCACACAATCCACTGTAATTTTGTTATATTTAACATTGCACTTTAGAAGGCTTCAAGATAGCTGTGTCTTTTCTATTGTAGATATTACTATACCAACCGTGTGTCACACAATTATACATAATTATTTTGTATATATTATGCTTGTATCTGTGCTCTTCCCTCGCACTAAAAAGAACCTGAATGATCATGTCTCTGTTTTGCTCTGTAACATTGTCTGTCTCTCGAACAGGTCATGTCCTGTTGCCTTGAGGTTTTGTATATAAAGAAGAGTGTTCCTTAATAAATAACTCAGTCGTTTCCAATCTGCCTTTGAGTTCACAACTCCTCTCTCGGCCCGTCACATTGGTGACCTCGGAAGTCGACTCGCTCCCACTGCCTTTCACCCCCACCTCCCTCTCCCCTCCATCGTTGGTACTATGACGGAGGCGGACTCTACCCCAGCTGTTGGCACTGCGGCCGCTCCATTGAAACTTTCACTGTGCGATTTTTGGTAGACACGGTTGCTTGTCGTTCTCTTTTGCCAAGGAAACTCTTCAAGGCACAACATAGTCTGTCTACATCTGCCGACGTACGCTTGGTAGCTGCCAACGGATCTGCGATACCCACCTACGGTTACGAGAACCTCACATTATCGTTCGGAAACGGTAAATTCAATTGGAAGTTTCTCGTTGCTGACGTCACAATGCCAATCCTCGGTGCGGATTTCCTCTCTCATTTCCACCTTCTGGTCGATGTCGCCCACCGACGATTGGTCAACGCAGACTCGTACTTGTCGACACCTCTTCAACCCGCCCCCTCTAACCTCGCTCTCCACATCAGCGCACCCACGGATGCCTACGCCCACCTCCTCACGTCGTACCCGGAAGTTTTCCGTCCAGAACTTTGCCAAACGCCCACGGTTCGTGCCAAGCACGGTATTTATCACCATATCAAGACGACGGGACTCCCAGTCTTCGCAAAATTCAGACGTCTGGCACCGGAACGATTGGCAGCCGCCAAACAGACGTTCGCCGAAATGGAGAAAATGGGCCTTTGCAAAAAGGCCTCCTGCCCATGGTCGTCACCCTTACACATCGTTCTGAAGAAAGACGGCTCCCTCCGTCCGTGCGGGGATTACAGGCGCCTGAACATGCAAACACAACCGGATCACTACCCCCTCCAAAACATTGCCGATGTAACCTCCTACATGCACAAAGCGAAGGTTTTCTCTACGCTCGACCTCCTGAAGGGGTATTATCAGGTGCCTATGAACCCAGAAGACATCCCCAAAACCGCCATCACCACTCTGTTTGGCACATACACCTTCAATTACTCTTGCTTTGGCCTTCGTAATGCTGGGGCAACGTTTCAACGTCTCTTGGATGGCATCTTAGGGGACCTCCCTTTCTGTGTATATTATGTGGACGACATACTTGTGTTCTCCTCCTCAAAAGAGGAACACCTCCGTCACCTGCGCATCGTGCTAGAACGCCTGCAACAAAACGGCCTTGTAGTCCGGTACGACAAGTGTACCTTTGGCGACAACAAAGTGTCGTTCATAGGGCACGTATCACTCCTGAAGGAGTCCATCCCCTCCCAGAGAAGGTAGCAGCCGTTCAGAATTTCCCCGCGCCCTCGACCGTCAAAGCTCTGCAGGAATTCTTGGGCATGATCAACTATTATCACCGTTTTCTGCAAGCCATTGCCGCCACTCTTGCTCCCCTCTACGCCTCCCTCAAGGGCAAGCCAAAGGACCTGAAGTGGGGTCCCCTTCAAGAAGCAGCCTTCTGCAATGCAAAGAAGGCCCTATGAACTGCTGCGGCTCTCACTTTTCCTATCCCACACGCCCCTCTCCTTCTCTCCACCTATGCAGCGACGTCGCTATTGGTGCAGTACTCGAGCAGGTGGTCAAAGGCTCGCCCCGCCCATTGGCCTTCTTCAGCAGAAAACTGTCCAAGGAAGAATCGGGTTATTCTACCTTCGATCGAGAATTGGTGGCGGTGCACTTGGCTGTCCGTCACTTTCGCCATTTCTTAGAAGGTACGCCCTTCGTCATTCGTACAGATCACATGCCTCTGGTGCACGTCTTCACTCGACAGTCTGACGCCTAGTCCGCCCGTCAACGCCGACATCTCTCCGCCGTGGCTGAATACAATTGCACCCTCCAATACGTCCCTGGGAAAATGAATCCCGTTGCCGATGCCCTGTCAAGAAACACGTTGGCTGCCGTTCAACTGGGATTGGATTACAACGCCCTGGCTGAAGCCCAACGACAGGATCCAGAGTATCAAGCTTGTAGGACATCCTGCACGTCCCTCCGTTGGGAGGATTTTCCCCTCAAAGACTCCAACACCACCCTCCTCTGTGACGTCAGTACCGGTAGACCGCGACCTTCGATTCCTGCTCCCATGCGCCGACAGGTGTTTGATTTCATCCACGGCCTTTCACATCCCTCGTGCTGTTCTACTGCACAGCTGCTGAAGGCAAAGTTCATTTGGCACGGCATTTCTAAGGATGCTAAGGATTTGGTCCGTGCGTGTACTTCTTGCCAAACTTCCAAAGTACATCGACACACAGATTCAGGAGTGGGCACCTTTCCTCAACCTCAGCGTCGTTTCGCACACATTCACGTCGACGTTGTAGGCCCCCTACCCACATCACAAGGACATCGTTACCTGTTTACCATCATCGACCGCTCCACTCGTTGGCCTGAAGCCATTCTCATGGAAACTGCAACGTCCGCCTCATGTACATCTGCCTTACTCTCTGGATGGATTTCAAGATTCGGTATCCCTGAGCATATTACTTCTGACAGGGGAACAACTTTCACCTCTCAATTATGGACGTCATTAGCGAGTCTCCTTGGCATCACCCTACATCAGACAATGGCCTACAACCCCGCTGCCAATGGAATGGTTGAACGTTTTCATCGCACCCTCAAAGTAGCTTTGATGTCCCGCTGCAAGGATTGCAACTGGTTTACTCAGCCTCCCTGGGTCCTCCTTGGACTAAGGACCACTCCTAAAGACCCCCTCGACGTCTCGGCAGCCGAAATGGTGTATGGCGACCCGTTGGTCGTCCCTGGCGAATTTTTTCCTTCTACAACCTCCTCCGACGATCTCCACCGCATACGTCACGTCGTGGGAAAATTTACTCCGTGCCGCCAGACTTACAAGTCCCCAGCGAAGCATCACATACCAACGGACTTGCACTCTGCAACGCACGTCTTCCTGCGCAACGACATCAGCAAGCCACCACTAACGCCCCCTTACACGGGCCCTTTCCTTGTGATCCGACGCAGTCCGAATGCATTCCTCCTAAACATTCGGGGCAAAGAAGACTGGGTCTCCATTGATCGTCTAAAACCTGCTTATCTTCTGCCAGATGACCCGCCTACAGTTCGTGTCTCTAGATCAGGGCGCCCTATCTAACATGTACAGTATGTCATTTTTAGGGGGGGAGCCATGTACCATCCGTGTGTCACACAATTGTACATAATTATTTTGTATATATTATGCTTGTATCTGCGCTCTTCCCTCGCACTAAAAAGAACCTGAATGATCATGTCTCCGTTTTGCTCTGTAACATTGTCTGTCTCTCGAACAGGTCATGTCCTGTTGCCTTGAGGTTTTGTATATAAAGAAGAGTGTTCCTTAATAAATAACTCAGTCGTTTCCAATCTGCCTTTGAGTTCACAACTCCTCTCTCGGCCCGTCACATTACCTTGGAATATGGCAGGAACAGAAGAACTGTTTCCCATCAAGCATTGCAATTTTCATTTCAATATGTGAATTATCCTAGGTACAATTAATTTCACCGCCAGAAATTACTTTTCAACCCATACTGAAGTAAACGTTTGCTGTGACTTTTCTATGTATCCGCATGATAATTTTTACTAGTAATTCACGGCACCGCCAAACATTGGACTCCCGCAGATATCGAAAAATGGCTATTTTTACTTTTCTGTCAAGTATGAATGTAGTTCACATAACACCCATCAAGCCCTGTGAAAATGATTTGGATATCTATAAAGCTTTAGAAGTAGTTAGCTCCTCCTCACTGATTTTTTAGCTAAAGATCGTCACTTACGAACGAAAGTGACAGATAGGGAATGCGTATTGCAGGTATGAACATGAAAATTGGCAAAAACGAAGCATATATATATATATATATATATATACATATATATATATATATATATATATATTCTTTAAAACTTGATTTTGAATACATTTGTTGGTGTAGGAGTTATTGACCACGACACCGAAAATATCAGGTGATCAACGTACACCCCACCCCCCGCCCCCCTCACCACCTCGTTCTGAAATCTATAGTTAGGGAATGACTGGGCTACGGGTTGGGTGAGGTATCTTTAAAAGATATTTAACATTTCATATAAGGTCCACCTCACTCTTGTTCGCAACAATAAAATAAACCCACAATTTAGGAAAAATTTATTCTATTTTGAAAATATTAAAGTAGATGGCCCTTCAAAAGATCAACATTAATTCCATATAACATTGATAGATAATTTGTAAAATATATAATTCATCTTTATATATCATCAGTGAATAAAGAAAAATCTAGTAAATTTTCCTCTTCTACTTCTCAGTAGAAAAGGATCATGGCTCCAACCACTATTTTTTTTTCTTTTTTTTTTTTTTGGCTTTCTCAGTAAAACCAAGCAACCAATGCTTCCATATCCGAGGAATATATGTTATCAACTAACAAACGTGAGCACATGTCTACTTCTATGCGACCGCATTTTGGTGTTACTGTTTATCGTTTTTCTTAAACGCTATCAGCCAGCAGCTTTGTCGGGCGCCGTAACGGACAAATTTTCAGTCTGGCATGAAAGGGAAAGTTTTTGATCATCGATATCCGCTAACATATTTCATACCAGTAGCCCTGAACCTGGAATGATAATCGCACAGCTGAGGGCAATGGGTATTGTCCAGTGGCTGTTGACGGCATTGGTAGGGTTGCGTGTGTGGGCTGGTATAAGTGGGTGAAGGGCGACTTCATCGCTGCTCAGGCATATCAGAGGTGGCCGTCAATGTCCTACAATATTTTTCTCAACTTCAATTGGCATTGTATGGTTGTCACCTTCATCAGGAGTGAAGTTATTGATGAGGTTCTAACGATGGGGTAGTAGTTGTCCATTACAGTATCGACTTTAGGTATACGGTCCTTCAAAGGTAAAATGACGATATCAGGTTAATTTCATAAGGAGAATTGTCTGCAGCAGGCTAAATGTTAGCAACGCTGATAATTTTTTGATGGCCATCAACACCCTTGTGTTCCCCAACGATTGTTGATAGAGCTGCAAAATCTCGGATACATGGGCAGGTGACATCAGTGAGTACGGCTCCGGGAGGTATAATTTGAGGGCAGCATACTGTAATGAGGCATCCCCTTGCTCACAGAGTCAGTCGAAGATTTCTCGGAGGTGTGATCAGTGATTCCAGTGAGGAAGTATTTGGGTTAGCTGTTTTAGAAAGTTAGGCCCTTGATGTGGAACTCAACTTCGGCGTGTTGAAACCAGGCAAAGCCAACACTACTGGTGCAAGGCGAGACTGTTATGGAGTCAGCTTGGTCAGGTGTTTTGTGCACTATAAATGGGACGAGAGTGGAAGAGTTAATAAACGTTATCCTTGTCATACAAATAAGCAATATGATATCAGAGTGACAATAATCGAAATTAGCTCCAATACCTTTTTGACATGAAGTCCGATGGCAATTGTATCGTAGAAGAAAACGTTGATAGGACATATATCTTTATTCATATGCCCATTGCTGGCTACATATGTATTACATATCAAAGGTGGAAAAAAAAGTATTCCTAGTGATATTTTTTCATCCACTTCACACCGTGTATAGGAAAAAGGAAGAATAATTTTCAGCAGAGAGAGAGAGAGAGAGAGAGAGAGAGAGAGAGAGAGAGTTGAACTCGTTTATACGGCTATTAGGAAGGTATTGTTTGTGATTAGGCATTAAGTAATCAAATCAGATCGAGGAGAGAGAGAGAGAGAGAGGAGAGAGAGAGAGAGAGAGATCGTCATTGCCATGACGTCCCTGAGATTTTTTTGTGGAATAAGAACTAAATATATATTTGTTGAAGCCCAGTTTATTCCAATGATACGTCATTAACTATTTCCAGAAGGAGGTCAGATATAATCATTTGTTGTGCGATGTATTCTTAGAAAAAAAAAATCTTGGCACTTTGAGAAAATAAAATGTATTTCAGATAGACATATTGTTTTATATATATATATATATATATATATACACACACACAAGTATATATATGCATATATATATATATATATGTGTGTGTGTGTGTGTGTGTGTGTGTATATAGTTCCATCTCCGGTGAGCTCTGTCAAATACCCTTCTCACAAATCTTGGAAGAAACTCTGTTTGGTAATATAAACATAATATCCAATTTGATATATATATATATATATATATATCGCACCTCTCGCTTCGATTCAAATGTAATAAGTAATCGGGTAATTAATTAATCTCTCCTGAGACGCCTTTGCTTACAGAAGACACGGAACAATTTTGAATGATACAACCAAACACAAGAGTTATCGAATGTGACGTGTGAGGAATTAGGGGACAACTTGTCATTTTAAATATTTAGTGAACGTCTTAAATCCGTTTGATATTCTTAGAATTCCTTTAAGAATATATTAGAGAAATTT
>NC_090734.1:103458141-103463141 GCF_036898095.1 Palaemon carinicauda
ACAGATTCTCCAGGGGACCCCACCTGTTGGTGGGTAACTCATTCTTGGCGAGAAACGTAGGATCCGGGAAACAGGTTCAGCTCCCCCCCATCCAGGAACTGAACACGACCTGCCTCTCTCGAGAGGGGCTACGATCTCACTAACCCTGGCCCCGGACGCGAGTGCAAATAGGAAAATAACTTTTTGCGTCAAATCCTTTAACGCACATTCTTCATTGCTCAACAAGGAGGCGAAATGAAGAACTTTGTCTAAAGACCATGAGATGGGCTTTGGAGGTGCTGAAGGTCTGAGCCTAGCGCAGGCTTTCGGAACTTTATTAAAGATTTCGTTACCTAGGTCGATCTGGAAGGCAAATAAAATGGGTCTCATCAAAGCCGATTTACACACTGAAATCGTGTTAGCTGCCAATCCTTGGCCATGGAGGTGGATGAAGAAAGATAAGCAGAAATCTGTTGAGATCTCCTGCGGATTCTTTGCCTTTACAAAGGCCACCCATTTTCTCCAAGATGACTCATATTGCCTTCTAGTCGATTTGCACTTGTATTCCTCTAGGAAGTCTATGCTGGCTTTCGAAATCCCGAAGCGCTTTCTCACCGCTAGGGCGAGAAAATCATGAGCTGCAGGGTCTGGGTTTTCTGTAATGAAGCGCAGACAGTCGACTTCTGGACTCGCTGGGTCAGAACTGGATGTGGTAGCGGCACGAACTTCATCTGTAGTTCCAACGCCAAGGGGAACCACATGCTGTTCGCCCACTTGTGGGCCACTATTGCCGCTACCCCATTGAAGGATCTCAGTTTGTTGAGGACCCTCAACAGATGATTGTGAGGAGGGAACAGATAAATCCTGGACCATCTGTTCCAGTCGAGGGACATTGCGTCCACTGCTTCCGCCAAGGGGTCCTCGTACGGGGACACGTACAGGGGCAACTTCTTGTTGTCTTTCGTCGCAAAGAGGTCTATTTGCAGTTCTGGGATTGATTCAGAATGAAGGAAAATGATCCTGCGTCTAAGGACCATTCCGACTCTATCGGTGTGAACCTGGATAGAGCGTCCGCTGTCACATTGCGGACTCCTTGAAGGTGAACTGCCGACAGGTACCACTTCTTCTTTTCCGCCAATCGGAAAATGGCTAACATCACTTGGTTGAGAGGTGGTGACCTCGACCCTTGTCGATTCAAGCATCTCACAACCACCTCGCTGTCTGTCACCAATCTTATGTGGATCGAGTGACGCGGGGAGACTTTCTTTAAGGTAAGGAGCACTGCCATAGCTTCTAGAAAGTTTATATGAAAGGTCCTGAATAGCTTGGACCAAGTCCCCTGGACTTTTTTCCGATGAGAGTGACCTCCCCATCCCTCCTTTGAGGCGTCTGAGTGAATCGTCATCGACGGGGGAGGTGGCTGAAGAAGAACAGACTTCTTTAGATGTCTGGCTTGGGACCAAGGTCTGAGAAGAGTACGTAGCCGAGGGCGGCACTGGTCTTCTCAGGTCTCTTCGCGCGTTTGATGCATACCTTCTCCAAACTCCGGTTGCATCCTTTAGCTGTGCTCTTAGCACTGGGTCTGTCACTGAAGCAAACTGGAGAGAGCCTAGTACCCTCTCCTGTTCGCGTCTTGATATCCTTTCGGAATCTAGAAGTCTCTTGACAGAGCCCGCTATCTCCTTCCTTTTCTTCATTGGGATGGAGAAACTGTGTGACAAAAGGTCCCAGTGGATTCCCAGCCACTGGAACTTTTGGGATGGAGAAAGTCGAGACTTTTTCTTGTTGATCTTGAAGCCTAGGTACTCTAGGAACTGGATCACCTGACTGGAAGCTTGCAAGCATTCGGTCTCTGATGCTGCCCACACCAGCCAGTCGTCCAGGTAGGCTACTACCTGAATTCCCTTTAGGCGTAATTGTTTGAGAGCTGCGCTCGCAAGCTTCGTGAAAATCCTTGGGGCTATGTTTAGCCCGAATGGCATGGCTCTGAAGGCGTTACAGTTTCCGTTGTAGCCTGAACCCTAGGTAGGGGGGAGAGTCGACGGCTGATTGGAATGTGCCAATAGGCGTCTGACAAGTCTATAGAGACTGAGTATGCCCTCTTGGGCAGTAAGGTCCTTATGTGTTGCAGTGTTAGCATCTTGAATTTGCAATTCACTATGAACTTGTTGAGTGGTGACAAGTCCAGAATGACTCTGAGTTTTTCCGAGTCTTTCTTGGGAACACAAAAACAGCCTCCCTTGGAATTTGATGGACTTCACCTTTCGGATCACATTTTTCTCCAACAGTTCTTGAACGTACTCCTCCAAAAATGGGGGTGGAGTGTTGGAAAAACCGAAGGCATGGGGGTGGAGTGCTGTACCAGCTCCAACCCAGTCCATTCTTGAGTAGGCTTTGGGCCCAGGGATCGAAGGTCCAGCGATCCCAAAATTTCATCAGTCTCCCTCCTACCAGTATCATTTCACTTGGACTGCCGTCCTGAGGTCTTGCCTCCCTGACCACGACCACCTCTGAATCCCCTTCCCCTTGAGGGGCGCCTAGACGAGCCTCTGGCTGCTCCTCTAGGTTTTGCACGAAAGGAAGAAGACTGTCCTTCGAACGTTGGGGCGAATGTGGTTGACTGACCTGAAACAGCCTGGGGTACCCCACTGAAAGGCAGTCGGGGTTTGTGCCACCATCTGGGGCACTGGAGGCAAAGGCAATTGCAGTTGCTGTTGCTGTCTATAAGGCTTGGCTGGCCGAAATGGTAGCCTAGTCTTCATATTCTTCCTCTTTGGTTGAGGACCCTCATCCGGGGAAGATTTTCTTTTGATAGCCAGGCCCCACTTCTGGAGAAGATTTCTATTCTCCACGGCGGCCTTATCAACAACCTCTTTGACCACATCGGTAGGGAAAAGGTCTTTTCCCCAAATGTTGGAGGAGATTAACTTCCTTGGGCTCGTGTCTCACCGAAGCCCCGGTGAACACGAACTCCCTGCAAGCTCTCCTTGCCTTGACGAAGCTATAAAGGTCCTTCGTCACTGTGGCTAAGTGAGACTTAGCCACTACCATGAACATTTCATGGACCTTGGGGTCACTTGCCATCGTCTCGAGAGTAGTCTGATGAGACATTGAGGCAGCCAGTCTTTCTTTTGTCTCGAACTCTCTTCGTAAAAGAGATTCGGACAGCTTGGGGAGGTCCTCGCCGAATTGCCGTCCGGCAATATCAGCCTCCAACTTTCCCACTGAGAATGTCAGATGGACATCCTTCCAGTCTTTGTGGTCCATAGGTAGGGCCAGCGACAAGGGTTTACACTCCTCCAGGGAGGGGGCAAGGCTTGCCGGCCTCGACTGCCTTTAGGACAGCCGCAAACCCTTTCTGTAAAAAGGGGAAGGCTCTATCAGGAGAGGACACAAACGAAGGGAGCTTCTTGCTCAATGCAGCTACCTTTGAATTCGAGAAGCCCCTCTCTTTCATCGAGGATGAAAGTAGGGCTTGAGCCTTAGCGTGGTCCATAATAATGACCTCCTTCGGCTCTGTCTCCTCCCTTGAAGCTGGTTCTTTTCTCAGCCGGACATAGCAGTCCGGATATGATGCCTTGCTGGGCCAGAATTCTACCTCCTCTAGGGGAACTGAACCCAGCTTATCCGAGATGACGATCTTTCCAGTCGTCATCGGCATGTGCTCAGCATACCTCCATGGGTTAGCATCTGAGCATATGGGAAGGTCTTTCACATTGAGCCTTTTCCGGGGCCCATGTGATTCTGCCAGGGACTGCATACGCAGTTCCATTGCAGCCGCCTTCTCCTGATTCTCCTTCTGCATTTGTTGGATCATTCCAACAATCGAAGAGAGGGCCTGTCCCAGTTCTACTGGGAGGCCAGCCGATGTTGAGGGGGATAGGCTCCGGCATCTGAACCGGAGTAGCCCGACACCTCGTCGACCTCATCCTCTACGACATCCGGGGTTTGAACTTGATCCTGACCTTCTGCCAGGAGGTCTTCTTCCAAACGTTCGTCCAGGTCAGACATCCTGTCACACAACTGGATGTCTTGCATCGCATCTGCGACTTCCTCGTCCACCTGGACTTGATCTTGAAGGATCTCCTCTTGAGGCTGGGGAATCACTGCCTCAGCTGATGCCTGGGGAAAAAGATACGCCCTCATCTTCTCACTTGGAAGATAAGGGCCAGAGGTGTTCTTCTTGAAGCCCCTTACCCAAGTACGAAGCTTTTCCCTAGCTATATCCCTTGATTCCGCCGTTCTAGGGGAATCAAAAGCCTCAGTAATCAGGTTAGTGCATACAGTACATACCTGAGGGTCCCAATACTGGAGATCATCCTTGGAGACAGCGCATGCTGCGTGTCTCCTACAACACTCATGTCCGCAGAGGTTCTTGCTGCGGACATTGCAGAAAACATTTCCGCACTTCGGAGGGTCCTCCTGTAAAGAGAAGAAATTTCCATGAGTATCAAGTGAACTATGTATCACTGGATATGCATAGTATAGCATAACAATTCATAAATGAAAGACACACACTTGTGTTTCCCTCACAACCCATTGTTGCAGCCTTCCAGATAATAAAATCAAAATGGTTTATCTCTACTAGAGTAACCAATGCAAGGTTTCCATAGGAAACAGGTGGAGCTCACACCTAGGCAATGATTTTAAAATCCTGGATAATAGACGGGGAAGAACTCTGCTTCCTGTCTGAGGGCAACAGCAAAGGGCTGTGCAAGAAAACACAATAGTGTTAGAAGATACAGTGCTGTACCTAAACTTTTACTATAGTTTTCTTCTTACTGTATATGCTATACAGAAGAATAATAGTACAGTATAGGAGGATATGTGCCGGCCTGCCTTTGCCGGCCGGCACACACCACAATTAGCTTTAAAGTATACTACTTAACAGCTATAGGGCGGCAGCCCTCTGGTTCAAATGCCTGTGCCCGGCGGCAGCAGCTGCCGGCCAGCAACAGCCAGTATTGGCCGGCAATGATTGCCGGCCAGCAACTACACAAGGTAGTACCCAGCTGCCGGCC
>NC_090734.1:103478141-103500641 GCF_036898095.1 Palaemon carinicauda
AAAAATGTTTTATAAGCGATGGGATAAGACAGGGTTAGAGAGGTAATAGATAAATATGTTATAAGATCGCTGAAAAATTCTTGTCCTTAAATAGCTGACTGTTACCCACCAAAAATACATAAGATGACGTGCATTATATGGATGACTATATGTCTTAGGTTCAAAGGGATGAACCAATTTTCCAATTTACTCATCTGTCAATTTTCGTGGTGTATCTTTTCAGACGTTGTCTTTTTTTCAATATATATCATTAACCTTGGATTTTTTTTTTTTTATCTCAAAATCAATGAGAGCATGATTTCTGGTTTTACCAGAAAGATTTTTAATAGTACTGAAAAATCGAGAAGTAAGTCACTAATAGATAAAGAATATGTTGAATGATTGAGGAAATAATGATGTAAATGAATCATCATCATCATCATTAACTTCTCCTATGCATATTGACGCAAAGGGCCTCGTTTAGATTTCGCCAGTTGTCTCCGTCTTCAGATTCTAATTCAATACTTCTCCATTAATCATCTCCTACTTCGCGTTTTATAGTCCTAAGCCATATAGGCCTGGGTCTTTCAGTTTTTCTAGTGCCTTGTGGAGCCCAGTTAAACGTTTGGGGAACTATTCTCTCTTGGGGAGTGTGAAGAGCATGCCCAATCCATCTCTATCTACCCGTCTTCATGATCTCTTCCGCATATGGTACTCAAGTAATCTCTTTTAGTTCAATTTCTAAATGAATGGCCAATTCAAAGGGAGACCTATTTTGACAAATTATGGTTTTTGGAAGCCACAAGTCCTCGTGTAATGGTTCAAAATGATTTTGATATTGAATGAATATATGACATAATCATTGATGCAATAATTATACATTAAGTATTGAACTGAGATTTATCATGAATGTTGGTAAGGGTATTGTTGTTACTGTTTGTGAAGGTAATGCTTGACAAGCAGACACGATAGCTATTTGAATTACGTAATTTATAAGGCTGTTGGCCTTGTGCTAGAAAGGCCAGCCAAGAAAACGAGTATGTCAGATCTACTCTGCAGTAACATCATTTGTAATTTCCTTCCAATTGACCATATAGGTTCAAATATAAAATAAAAGCTGAATCGCCAATGCAGCCAGCGGTCACTATTACCCAGTCTCTAAAAAATTAAGAATGACAAATATATACAAAAAGGTGCCTAGACAAACGGTTCGTTATTTTCATATGTTTTTATATCAGAGGGGGGGATAATCTATAGATAATACAGAAACCATTGCTTTGAGGGTATACAAGAATCCGTTTAACATATACTGTTGAAGAACAATCAAGTTTCGAAGTAAAATTGTCTATACGTATGAAGTATATTTAGAAACCTATTGGTTAATAACTATACAGATATCGTTGCATATTTATTTATGATAGACCTCACCTCATTGAATAATGAAAACATGGAACCTTTTTATATAAGATAAGCTTCTTAGGGGAAGAGAAATCGAAATTAGGAAAAAAAATATCAATACAAATTTTATCGAGGGAAATTGAAATTTTCAGAATGGGATATCAACGAAAGGTTATGGAGGATTTATTTTGGCCAAGCTGAAACAAGGCAACAAATCTTTTGTCAGCGTGTAGTAGCCATCGCTAGTTAGCAGGAGGCGAGTAAGAGTAGGGTACGCTAGTCCCCAACACTCACACTAATAATAGTGAGATACAGTATCTTTTGCAGTTACGTCATGACTTCAGCTGCTGGCGGGAACAGTATGTGTAAAAAGCTCGTACAAGTTGACCATGAGAGACATTGGCACCTTATTATCTTTGTAAGATGACGACCTGGACAATCAATTATTGAAATGAAGACTTTCCGATTCCCCCTGACTGGAGGACGGTGATAGAAAGAATATCTACATATATATTAGGTTGCTCAAAGAGTGTGATACTCACGTGCCAATAGACAAAGTCAGCTGTGCAGAGTTCTTCGGATGCTGTGCCCCAAGAGAAGGGAGGATGAACTTGGAAGTGGCCAGTCCCTCACACATTCATATTAGACTTACTTACGGGTAACATCTGCCCTCAACCATCTGTTACTTGTCCAGCAAAGGTGCTGCGGTATATTTCAACAAACGCCATTGCACATATCAAGAATGAGTCCAGGTTCTTGTGGGCATCTTGCAAGTAATGTGCAGTGAACGTTGTTTGACGTTTCCACCTACCTGCTTGTAACACATGCATCACAGAATTTTTTTTTTTTGGAATGCCAGGGGAGTACTTATTACCCTAACCTAATGTGCATGGGGGCGTCAATGTGACAATGGGGGGTCTGAAGATAGTGTTCTCTCTATTACTTGTCTGATGCAAATCAAACTTTGTGATTTTCCTCTTGGTCTTCCCCATACTAACGAAGAGTCTATTAATCTGTGGTAAAGCTCTTCTTGTTTATTTTAAGATATAACCTCAGCGACCTCACAGGGCATAACAAATGCTGATTATGATCATCTGTTACAGACGGGAGATTCTCAAAATGAAAGGGTCCGAATCCAGGCACCACTACAGACGGATTTTCAGTCTTAGCAATAAACAGAGTTTAACCTTCCCCCATTCTGTTTAATGGGCGAAGTCATAAGAGCGGCCATGTAGCTTGCTGACCCTCTTCTTAAAGGCCAGTAATAAGAGGAAGGCCATCTTCAGAGTAAAATCTCGGTCTGAGGCTTGGCTAAGAGCCTCATAAGCAGCTCCATTCAATGAACTTAAGACCTTGACTACAATCCAAGGAGACAGTCTAACTTCTGAACTGAGGGCAGGTGTCCTCAAAGTTCTGTATGAGGGGATACAATTCCAGGAAGGAGGAGATGTTAACTCCATTTAGCTTGAAGATTAGGCTTTAGGCCAAGCAACAGCCTTCCACCACCAATACAAAACAGTTTTCTCCCTCCTCGGGTACAATAAGAATTCTGCAATTGTTGTTCTAAAAGCAGTGAGTAGTGTGATCCTATGTTCACGACCCAGTGGATCACTTCTCCTTATAGCCTACAATGTAGCAGATGGCTCGCGGATGTGTCCTGCCATGTGCCTCATAACTGGCTTCAAAAAGCCTCTCTCTTTTAGTAGCTGCTGGATAACTCTATGTAAGAATGTGTAGTGATGTTATTGCTCGATGGAAACTCTTCCCGTGTGGTTGCCTGGGTAGATGGGTAATTAGAAGAAGCTCCATTGAAGCCTCTGTGATCAGATGTAGAAGGTCTGAGAGCCATTTTGCATGCTGCCACAGCAGATCTATAAGAGTTATCACCAAATCATGGGATGTCCTGACTTTGTTCAATAGCTTCTTTACTATGCAGAAGGCAAAGGTGCTGAGAAAAAGGTACCTTCTTGTTTGTTTATATGGGACACCACTGTAGTGTTGTCGATCATCAGCACTACAGATCGCTGTAAAAGAACCTGATAAAAACCTTGAGGGTTACATAGGTTGCCCTCATTTCCAGGAAGTTTATGTGACACTGCCTTACAAGTTTGTACCATAGCACAGATGCGATGAGGTGAGAGAGATAAGGTCCCCTACCCTTTTTTTATGCATCTGCAAAAAAAAAAAAAAAAAAACACGGGGAGGAGAAAGGTCTACTACCTTATGTAGGTAAGTGTGTGACAGCTACCCACTCAGGCTTTCCTATTTACAAACTCTACCGGCATGAGAGTGCTAGCTATATCTCTGTGCCGGAACCAAAAGGTCTTTAACTGCCATTGTAGGAAGCGAGTGCGGAGACGGCCTTATCGCACAAATTCCTTGAGAGGAGTTAGGTGCCAAGGCAGTATTGCAATTGAACTGCTGGCAAGTTTTCTCGAAAGGGAGAGTTCCAGTCTGTCTCTCTCAGTCTATTTACTCAATCACCGGATGGAAAAACATTGCTTAGATTGGTCCTGACCAAAGAGGGAGCTGTTTGAGGATGATCGGTCTGTGAAAGAAATGCTATTTTCTTTTGCAAAGGAACCCGCCGTTCCTCTCCTAAAGTAGACAAACTGCTTGGAGAACGTTGGCAAAGCATAGATGATAAGGTGAGCGGGCTTACGCACCTCTTTCAATTTGTCCTGCTAGAATTAAGCACTGTCTTACACCCTAGCTTGTGCGCCTTTCTCAGTATTACACATAATTTCAACTTATGTGCGCTTGCATGGGGAGTGTCTGCGTTTGTGAGACAAAATCTTGTAGAATACCCGTTCAAGTTCACCCAGCTTGGAGTGCATGCTTGCTGGGTGAAGCTGGAACTGTGCACAGGTTTGCGTGCCTTTCACAGTTCTCACAGGCAACAGATCTACATGTGGACTATTGCAAGGGACTGTACTCATTAGCGGGGCAAGAGTTGATAGAGCATGTTGACATGCGTGCCTTTCTCAGCCTGCCCAGGTAAGGTGTAGTCTTTCTGTATGCAAATGCTTCCTGTTTGCGCATATGTTGATAGAAAGACACACTAGAGAAAGCACTATGCATAGCAGAAGTGAGGCGCTCCTCTTAGTCAGGCAGACGAGCTCACCTGCCCACCTTCCTAGGTGGTAGATTGCAACATGCTTCGCAATACTTGTCCACTACATTCTGGATAGAGTGATACCTCGCGAAGTAATCTGAGGTTATCTGATGTATGGTTATAGAAGGGTGGGAGAGTAAACTGGAACAATATATCACTCTTTGAGGGCAGAAACTGACCGAAGTTCGGTCCTTGTGTAGAATCTACCTCTACAATTAAAATAAGTAATGAACGGTGGATGCTTGTGCCTCAATGCACAAGACTTCCTTGCGAAATTGGATCTGAGTTTATTCCTACGACAGGTCTCCTACAGAAGCCTGTTGGGTAGTGTTATGCGATCCTAAAAGAGGTGGCATTCGATCGTAAAAAGGCTGCGGGATGCGAGTTGTATCAACAACTTATCTGTGAGGAAAATTTTTCCCCTACGATCATTGGTAAATGGAATAGGATTCTGGGCTAACTGGTCAACCATTTACACAATAGGGTAGTCAACAATTTCCAGGGATTGTAATTGTTGGTCCCTCCCTAAGGGTTATCAAGTTCCACTGAGTGGAACCAGGGACTATGACTATCAAGAGAAAGGTCAATTGTCCTCTGTTACTCCTCAGTGGCCGAAAGATTTGTGACGGGCCGAGAGAAGGTTGTGACTCAAAGGCAGGAGGACAGCAACTAAGTAAAATTTATTACAGAACGCTCATTTATATATATATATATATGTATATATGTATATATATATATATATATATATAAATATATATATATATATATATATGTATATATATATATATATACATATATATATATATATATATATATCTTTATATATATATATATATATATATACTGTATATATATATATATATATATATAAATACAGTATATATATATATATATATATATTTATATATATATATAAATATATATATATATATATATATACATATATATATATATATATATATATTTATATATATATATATATATATATGTATATATATATATATATATATATTTATATATATATACAGTATATATATATATATATATATATACAGTATATATATATATATATATATATTTGTATATATACAGTATATATATATATATATATATATTTATATATATATATATTTATATATATATATATATATATATATAATATATATATATATATATATATATATATTATTTTTATATATACTGTATATATATATATATATATATATACATTTTCAACTAAAAAGCTTACTGGTTAACAGTTAACGGTGAGAAAAACAGACATGCTGTTTCAGGTTCTTATTAGTGTGAGGGGAGAGCGAAGATACAAGCATAATACATAAAAAAAATGAAATGTCGTTACTATGTACGATCGTGATACACACGGTTGATACATAGCTCCTCCCCTAAAAATGACATACTCTACATGTTAAATAGGCGCCCTGATCTAGAGAGGCGAACTGTAGGCAGGTCATCTGGCAGGAGATAAGCAGGTTTTAGGCGGAGGACCCAGGGAAGCTGAGTAAACCAGTTGGAATCCTTGCAGCGGGACATCAAAGCTGCTTTCAGGGTGCGATGAAAACATTCAACCATTTCATTGTCAGTGGAGTTGTAGGCAGTTGTGTGATGCAGGTTGATTCCCAGGAGATTTGCTAATGATGTCCACAATTGAGAGGTGAAAGTGGTACCCCTGTCAGAAGTAATATGCTCAGGGATACCAAATCTTGCAATCCATCCTGAGAGTAAGGAAGATGTACATGAGGTGGATGTTGCAGTTTCCATGGGAATGGCTTCAGGCCAACGAGTGAAGCGGTCGATGATGGTAAACAGGTAACGATGTCCTTGTGATGTGGGTAAGGGGCCTAGAATGTCGACGTGAATGTGGGCGAAACGACGCTGAGGTTGAGGAAAGGTGCCCACTCCTGAATCCGTGTGTCGATGTACTTTGGAAGTTTGGCAAGAAGTACAGGCGTGGACCGAATCCTTAGCATCCTCAGAAATGCCGTGCCAAATGAACTTTGTCTTCAGCAGCTGTGCAGTGAAACGGCACGAGGGATGTGAAAGGCCGTGAATGAAATCAAACACCTGTTGGCGCATGGGAGTAGGAATCGAAGGTCGCGGTCTACCAGTACTGACGTCACAGAGGAGGGTGGTGTTGGAGTTGTCAAGGGGGATATCTTCCCAACGGAGGGATATGCAGGATTTCTTACATGCTTGATACTCTGGATCCTGTCATTGGGCTTCAGCAAGGTGTTGTAATCCAATCCCAATTGAACAGCAGCCAACATGTTTCTTGACAGGGAATCGGCACTGGGATTCATTTTCCCAGGAACGCATTAAAGGGTGCAACTGTATTCAGCCACAGTGGAGAGATGTCGGCGTTGACAGGCGGACCAGGCGTCAGACTATCGAGTGAAGGTATGCACCAGAGATATGTGGTCTGTGCAAATGACGAAGGGCGTACCTTCTAGAAAATGGCAAAAGTGACGGACAGCCAAATGCACCACCAGCAATTCGCGATCGAAGGTAGAATAACCCGATTCTACCTTGGACAATTTTCTGCTGAAGAAGACCAATGGGCGGGGCTAGCCGTTGACCACCTGCTCAAGTACTGCACCAATAGCGACGTCGCTGTCATCGTTGGAGATAAGGAGAGGGACATGTGGGATAGGAAAAGTGAGAGGTGGAGCGGTTGATAGGGCCCTCTTTGCATTCCAGAAGGCCGCTTCTTGAAGGTGACCCCACTTCAGGTCTTTTGGCTTGCCCTTGAGGGAGGTGTAGAGGGGAGCAAGAGTGGCGGCAATGGCTTGCAGAAAACGGTGATAATAGTTGATCATGCCCAAGAATTCCTGCAGAGCTTTGACAGTCTAGGGAGTGGGGAAGTTCTGAACGGCAGCTACCTTCTCAGGGAGGGGATGGACTCCTTCAGGAGTGATGCGGTGCCCTAAGAATGACATTTCGTTTGCGCCAAAGGTACAGTTGTCGTACCGGACTACATGGCCATTTTGTTGCAGGCGGTCGAGCACGATGCGCAGGTGACGGAGATGTTCCTCTTTTGAGGAAGAGAACGCAAGTATGTCATCCACATAACATACACAGAAGGGGAGGTCCCCTAAGATGTCATCCATGATACGTTGAAAAGAGGCCCCAGCATTGCGAAGTCCAAAATAGGAGTAATATTAGGTGTATGTACCAAACGGAGGGGTAATGGCGGTGTTGGGGATGTCTTTTGGGTTCATAGGCACCTGATAATACCCCTTCAGGAGGTCGAGCGTGGAGAAAACCTTCTCTTCGTGCAGGTAGGAAGTCACGTCGGCGATGTTTGGGAGGGGGTAGTGATCTGGCTCTGTTTGCATGTTCAGGCGCCTTCAATCCCCGCACGGACGGAGGGAGCCGTCTTTCTTCAGAATGATGAGTAAGGGTGACGACCGTGGGCTGAAGGCCTTTTGGCAAAGGCCCATTTCCTCCATTTCAACGAACGTCTGTTTGGCGGCTGCAAATCGTTCCGGTACCAGACGTCTGTATTTTGCGAAGACTGGGGGTCCCGTTGTCTTGATATGGTGATAAATACCGTGCTTGTCAGGAGCCGTGGGCGTTTAGGGAAGTTCTGGACGGAAAACTTCCGGGTACGACGTGAGGAGGTGGGCGTAGGCATCCGTGGGTGCGCTGATATCGAGAGCGTGGCTAGAAGGGGCCGGTTGAAGAGGTGTCGACAAGTACGAATCTGCGTTGACCAATCGTCGGTGGGCGACATCGACGAGAAGGTGGAAAATAGAGAGGAAATCAGCACTGAGGATTGGCAATGTGACGTCAGCAACGAGAAACTTCTAATTAAATTTAGCTTTTCGAAACGATAATGTGAGATTCTCGTAACCGTAGGTGGGTATCGCAGATCCGTTGGCAGCTACTAGGCGGACGTCGGCAGTCGTAGACAGACTATGTCGTGTCCTGAAGAGATCCCTTGGCAAAAGAGAACGACAAGCACCCGTGTCTACCAAAAGTTGCACGCCCGTTCCTGCATCATGTAAAAAGAAAATATTAGAAAAACGGGAGGCCACCTCCACAAGCGATGGCCTACTTATACGTTTTTTGGCCACTAACAATCCTTGGCACATTTCTTCGCGGCTGCCCCATATCTGTTGCGGTAGTAGCAAAACTGCGGCCAATGGGGCCAGTAAGTGGTTGTAAAAGTTGTTGGTTGGGGCGAGAGTGAGTTTTGGGTGGTGGGTGCCTTTGCCGCCGCTTTGGTACGTCACGGGGTAGGCGTGTATGTCCTACGGCATTCACATTAGCTTAGGTTGATGTTGAGTAGGCGTCCTCTTTGTCAGGAGTGGAGGCGTTGATGGAGGTTTTGAAGGTCGTGAAGTGGCTTTCCATAAGGGCATTGGCTTTGGTCATCAAGTCCTTTATGGTTAAACTATCGACATCGGGTATGGCAGCGCAAACAGGTTTGGGTAAACGGCGTATCCAAAGAGTATAGAGCAGGTTCACCTCACGAGGAGAGTCGTCTTTGGCAGGTTGCAGGCGAGTGACACTGGTAATTTCCCTGAGGGCGAGCGAAGCCCTTTGGTCCCCCAACGGTTGTTGAGAGTGCTGAAATAGGTTTGCTATATGGGTGGCTGGCGACGGCGAGTACTGCTGCAGAAGGTATGTTTTGAGGGAAGGTGTCTTCGAGTATCGCCGCAAGAACATAATCTGCTGTGGTTGTTGAGCGAGTCACGCCCTCGATGCGAAACTGGACTTCCGCGCGCTGAAACCAAGCAAACGCCTCTCCGCTGGCGAACAACGAAAGTTTCAATGGGGTAGCGCCAACTTCCGTGGAGTCCACCATAGTAACAATGACGGAGGGGCGATGGGGGGTTAAAGGCGGGAGGAGCGAGTCAACTTCCGTGGTCACCAATGTGACGGGCCGAGAGAAGTTTGTGACTCAAAGGTAGGATGAAAGCAACTAAGTAAATTTTATTACAGAATGCTCGATTATATATACATAAACCCCAGGCAAAAAGGGCATACAAAAAATAACAGGCAATTTCATGTTCAACTGAAAAGCTCACCGGTTAACAGTTAACGGTGAGAAAAACAGACATGTTATTTCAGATTCTTATCAGTGCGAGGGGGAGAGCGAAGATACAAGTATAATACATATAGAAAATGAAATGTCGTTACTATATACGATCGTGTGACACTCGGTTGGTACAGATTGCATAGCAAGTAATATCTTAATTTGATTGATGTAAAGTTTTCAAACCAGTCATAAGCAACCAGTTGTAAGCAACTATTTGTAGAGAGGGGGCAGGGAATACTGCCCTCCAGTCCGTGGGAGATGGTCAATTAATTATACTTACAAATCGGTAAAACTTGGTAGCCAGTATTCCCTAGAGGAAGATGTTATTACAGCAAATATCCTTAGCAATCACTGTAACAACTGATCGCTCGTAACCACTTCTGAAAGGTAAGATATTTTCAAGCAATTGTTTGACAGGTAATGTATGCATAAATCCATCTGTAACCAGTAACACAGTCCGGGGAGGCAGGACGAATATACAGGTGCAACCCAAATTATTAGTTGTGTCCAGAACTCGGTTGGTGAACGCTGATTAACATTCACAATTGAAATCTTTTTCCTGTGAACTATAAAAATGTTTGTATTTCTTTGTTTCAGATCAGCAAAACAGGCTCATGTTTCGGACTGTCCTTATCTGGAAATAGATTCGTTTATGTGGAGATTTGAAATCTAAGCATTTAAAAGAAATAAGACATCCGATCGGAAATTTAGGAAGGAATTAACTCGAATGAAGGCAGTCTACTTGAGGGTAGACCACCTATGTCTGGTTATGGGAGGGTTAGAGGGTAATGTATAACCTGATTGCCCGTTAGTAATAAAGCCATCACAACTGATGATTTATTAGATTGGAGTTCTAATTGTAGGATAGTGTTCAGTCCTTGTAGGCAGATAGATCACTTGTTCGCATGAGCAATGCCCTTGGGTTGTTGAGCATGTGTAACTTCTTTGACTCCAGATAAACATTGAAAAACATGCCTTAGCCCCCTCGAGTGAATAATGTATAAGCAACGAATCGCAACATTATTGCCCAAAGAATTTAATTATTGACAAGCTGTAGCATTTTTAAGATGTGAGCTTGTGCACCTTCTAAAAAACAGAAAAATCACAGCTAGCGTAATGCCATACCTACATCGGCATTATGAGTTAGCTTGCCTGCCTCCAGGGCGCGGCTTACTAACTTTTGTAAATGTAATGAGAAGCTGACAATGTTTGTCTAGGTGCCCTGTGGGCAGGGCAAGCTAATATTTGTACATTTAATGAGAACCTGACAACGTTTGTCTGACTGCACTGTGGGTGGCGCTTGTTAAATTTTTGCAAACATAATGAAAAGCTGACAACATTTGTCTGACTGCTTTGGGGGTGGGGCTAGCTATTATTCGTAAACATAAGCAGAGGCTAACACTACTCCTTTGGGACTAGAGGCTTTAGAAAATACCCATGCAAAGGTATGTCTTACCAAACTATTGTTTAAATGATCCATAGAGGTCTCCATTCCATAGCAAAATCAATCCCGAAAAAATAATTCTGAACTATTATGTTTCATAGAACTTGGAATCTGATGAAAACTCGTTGTGCCAAGGGGCACAATGATCACATCCAGTGGAAGCAAGCGATCCGTATTAAAACATATTTGCGGCAATAACCTTAGGGTTTTGTCCTTGTTAGAGTGCATGTGCTACCAAAGGATCTCATTTAAGCTTTTTATGGAGATATAATACCTGCCTGTATATGTATAAATCTCTTCAGGGAAGAGAGTTTCCAATGAAGATAGTGTAGTTTTGCATGCAAGAGTTTGTTGGCCCAAAACACAAAGAATACAACCACTAGACAGATAGCTCTGGCGAGATCTGGTGTCACTCAGCGAACGCTATCTGATACTATTCAATACTGGCGTGAGTCTGCAAATGCTGGCGAGCATTGTAAACACTGGCGAGTATCTGTCAATGTTGGCGAGTCACTCCAAGTGTTCTTGTCAGCAACTGCTCACGCCCTCTCCGCCAAAGCAGAGCAAACGTCAAGGCAAGCAGATGCTGAGGCCAGACTCCTATTGCTACCCTCATCTTTCACGAGGAAGCTGTGAGCTCCAAGCAAAGCAGTTCTGAAAGAAAAGATACTTTCTATTAAGATTTGGGCAGGTTTCCTTTAATCGTAAACCAGTTAGAAGTTTTGGTGGGAGAGAAACACTGTCTTCACTATCCTGAGTAGCTAGTGGGAGGGGCTGGGGCCTAGCTTACCCTGGTCTTTGCCTTGGTAACTAGCGATGGATAGCTCCAATGTGACAAAAGCTTTATCAGATAGTTTCAGCTTCGACTAAATAAATACTCCATAGTGAAGGGTTGTGGTGGCCGATTTGGTAACGTCCCTAACTGGTGAACGCCAGACTGGGGTTCGCGTCCCACTCAAACTCGTTACTTTCTTTGTTCGCTGCTTCGTCACCATCCTTGTAAGCTAAGGATCAGGTTTTGGGGGAGCCTATATGTCTATTTGTTGAGTCATCAACAGCCATTGCTTGGCCCTCCTTGTTCTTAGCTTGTGTGGAGAGGGGGTTCGGTCGCTGATCATATGTATATCTGGTCAGTCTCTAGGGCATTGTCCTGGTTTATAGGTCAATGTCATTGTCCCTTGCCTATGCCATTCATGAGTAGCTATTAAACCTTTGAAGAGCGGGAGGTTTGTATTCAACGCCAGACCGAATATCTATTTCAACTAAATTTTTCACCATTCACAGTGGACATCAGTAGTATTCAAAGGTATAAGTAGCGCTAAGTTTCAGTGGAAAATACTTAACAAGTGATTCAAGAACATACCTAGCATTAAGATTGATATGATGAATTTTCATGATAATTATCCATAAGAAGCCATCAAAGAACTCCATTGAAAACATATTGTCATTAATCATAAATGAAAAGTGAATAAAAACAAAAATTATTACATTTTTATTTTAAGATGTCGTATTTTTCCCTCCCTAAAAAGAGGAAAAGGTTGAAGAGAGCGTTTTAGAACTCAACGGGGTGTGAAAAACCTTTTAAAAAACTACAAACGCGAACATTTTACGAAGAGGAAAGCGGAGGCGTTCTTCTCCTTAGGCGATTCTTGAAATTTAACACGTAGGCAGGAAGCCCTAATCAAGAATTTGGATGCTTACAGATGAAAAGTAAACAGTGTGACTTAAAATTACAATGTTATAAAAAAGAATGGTAATCTGGTTAATAACTATGTGTATAAAATCAATACAGCTGAAATCCAACTCGGTCTTTAATCATATCAGATTTAACCCTAAAGGTTGTAAAAGATATTTATATTTCATTACAGAGCTAACTTCAGTAATATATTTACTTAGCAAATTCCGAGCAGTTTCTACCTAATGGAATGAAAGGACTCAAAGTTAAGGTAAGGAGCTCACAGAACTAGGCGCTGGCAGCCAGATTCCTCGTTGCATCTGCATTACAAGTTCACTCTCTCTCTCTCTCCCTGCTAATGCATTAAACTTCACCAAGCTCTTCCTTCTATCCGCAGCCCGCTACGATTGATCATCATAACTAATGGAGGGGGTTCTCAAATAGGAGTCCAAAATCAGTGTCATGATGTTCTCGTGCACTTCATGTGTAAACTTTAGACATTTGCACCGAGAACCATTATAGGAATGAGAGCAAATGTAACAGTAATATATCCCTTTGCCAGATCTGTGCTAAAGTGATGCCATGACTTCAAATGATGAGTCTAAGTAATAAGTCTTCTGTTAGTTAAGTCAAAAAGGCATATTTGATATGGAAAAGGGGAAGACCTACAAATTATTATTATTATTATTATTATTATTATTATTATTATTATTATTATTATTATTATTATTATTATTATTATTATTATTATTATTATTATTATTATTATCCAGATTGTTTGATAAAAAAATATTTGTATGTCTATTTGGAAAAACGATAATGGATAATTTAAATCCCTAAGTAAAGTAATCACGACTTTCCTTATAGGTAGCCTATAGGAAACGTCCATGCCTGTCGGTCTGCTAGACTAAGGTTCGAAACCTGCTCAAGCTCGATATTTTTTGTAGCGGCTGCAACCTCATCATCCTAGTGAGCTAAGGATGGAGTGTTTGTGGTAACTTAGAGGTATATCTACTGAGTAATCATCAGGCATTGCCTGGCCTCCCTTGGTCCAAACTTGGGAGACAGAGTGGCTAGGGTGCTGATCATATACGAGTATAGAAATGTTTAATCTCTAAGTCATCATCCTGCTAGGCCCATGTCACTGTCCCTTGCACCTACTAATTCTGAGCGACCTTTAAACGATTAAACTATTACTTCAACAACAACAATAATAACTACTACTACTACTACTACTACTACTATTGCTGCTGCTAATTATTATTGTTATAAATATTACCATTAAATATTATAATCATTATCATTTAAGTCCATTGATCAGGCAAAGTTGTTGCAGTTGGCATAATTTCCCTGAGGATAAGATACCAAAAATCAGCGAAAAATAAAAGGAAAGTGATACATTAGATATATTGAAAGTAAAAGTGAAAATTGTCGGGAATATTCTGTAAATGAGAGAACACGCATGAAATATAAAGCAGGAAAAATAAAAACCCGGTAAAGCATTTGATAGCAGGATAAAATCCTGCTATAATGTCATAAAGCAATAGCAAAATTATCACGTGTATGATATAAAGGGAAGATTTATATTATATATAAAAAAAGTGGAATTTTGCGTTAGGAATTTGGATAATCGCATTTTAGGGATTCTTTTTTTTGGGGGGGTGGGGGTGGGTAATGGATGAAGATCAACGGGCTAATATTCCCTTCCTATAAGTTACCCCAAGGAAAGAATATATATATATATATATATATATATATCTATATATATATATATATATATATATATAGTGCTTTATTACCTTCATATGTTCACAAGTATAATTCCCCCCAAGCACACAAACATACATATAAACATAGAGATATATGTAGGCATTTATGTATGCAAATAAATATACTGTATATACACTTAAATGTGCATATGTATATTCATATGCTGTATACATACACACATACACACAGATATATATATATATATATATATATATATACGTTCATTGTGGCACACATGTATGAGATAAAAGGTAACCTGGCAGGTCGTCCCGCAGGAGATGCCAAGCTTTAGTAGTTCAATGGTGATTCAGTTGTGTTTTGGTGGAATGTTTTCAGAGAACAACATACTACAAGGAATAGTCCTACATATGACTGTGTGACGGGTGGCTTAGAAGCGTGTGTGCACATGAAGTTTTGTTGCGGTGTGTATGTATTCCGGTATTTACTGCTTTACTTGGGGCTTGTGAATCTGATGGCAAGGACTAAATCTCCTCACAACATTATATAGACGCTCAAGGTCATTTCAGATTATCAATGAGACAAAAATCAGCCGGGAACACCAACGGATGGCCATAATCTATTTAATGCACTAAGCTATCCAAGGTGTCCATTGGAGTGGTCCTCAGTCTGATGAGGACACCGAAGTTGTGGAAACCAGCTGGAGTCGTTGCAACGGGACGTCAGAGCGGCTTAGAGGGTATGATTGAAATGTTCCACCATTCCATTGGCTGGAGGGTTGTTAAAGGTAGTCTGATGGAGGGTAATGCTGAGATGCTCTAATGTTGTCCCCAATTGAGAAGTGAAAGTGGCAACCTTTACATCAGGCAAATGTTGCATCTTGCATGGCGATAGGGTTACACCAGCGAGTGGAACAATGGGCAGGGGCCAACTATTACAACGGAAATATGGGGAAAACAGCAAAGAGATTGTTAAAAAGTGACCACATTCGAATATTGGTTGTTGCACTTTTGAAGTTTAGCATGAAATATAAGTGCAGACCCAATTCTTGTCATATCTAGTAATAGCACACTATATGACTTTTAACTTTAGTAAATGTATAGTAGATCGGGACAACTGATATTGGAGGTCATAGATAAACTAAAAAACATATTGGCTCATGTAAGCTGACGTCGCAAAGGAAGGTGCTGTTATCTTCAAAGGTGACGTCTTCCCAACGGAGAGATGTGCAGGATGTCCTGAATGTTTCATACATGGTGTCCTATCGGTAAGGTCCTGTTAAGACCTTTTAATCTATCCCCAGGAGTATTGTGGTGATATGTTTCAGAAACAAACCCCCTACCGTTGAATATCCCTCTCTAAAAAACATCTCTGTAAAACAAAATTACCCCTGACGATATCACAAACCTAACTCATGGACAGAAGGAACAGTAAAACTCAAGGTAAACTTAATGCTTTATTTCTTACAAACAAAAACACTTAATATAAAGAAGAATGGCATTCATATAAAGCTCAATACTATAGTTATTACATTTATACTTATTCTTTAATCTATAATTCTTAAAACTATAACTACAACAGAAAACACAATTAAAACCCTAAACTTAACATATATAATCCTACAAAGAGATATACACTTAAAACTGAAGAAAAACACTAACAAAACTTAGTATTAATCTTACAGTGTAACCAATATATATATATATATATATATATATATATATAATTTTTTGATGGCCATCAACACCCTTGTGTTTCCCAACAATTGTTGATAGAGCTGCAAAATCTAAGATATATGGGCAGGTGACAACAGTGAGTAAGGCTCCAGGAGGTACAATTTGAGGGCAGCATACTGTAATGAGGCATCCCTTGCTCACAGAGTCAGTCGATGATTTCTCGGAGGTGTGATCAGTGATTGCAGTGAGGAAGTATTTGGGTTAGCTGTTTTAGAAAGTTAGGCCCTTGATGTGGAACTCAACTTCAGCGTGTTGAAACCAGGCAAAGCCAGCACTACTGGTGCAAGGCGAGACTGTTAACGAGTCAGCTTGGACAGGTGAGATACGATCTGTGGTGGGCATCATCAGGTGTTTTGTGCACTATAAATGGGACGGGAGTGGAAGAGTTATTAAACGTTGTCATTGTCATACAAATGAGCAATATGATATCGGAGTGACAATAATCGAAATTAGCTTCAATACCTTTTTGACGTGAAGTCCGATGGCAATTGTATCGTAGAAGAAAACGTTAATAAGGACATATTTCTTTATTTATATGCCCATTGCTGGCTACATATGTATTACATATCAGAGATGGAGAAAAAGTATTCCCAGTGATATTTTTTCATCCACTTCACACCGTGTAGAGAGAGAGAGAGAGAGAGAGAGAGAGAGAGAGAGAGAGAGAGAGAGGAACTAGTTTATACGCTTAATAGGAAGGTGTTTGTGATTTTGTGTTAAGTAAACAAATCTGATCATAAGACAGAGAGAGAGAGAGAGAGAGAGAGAGAGAGAGAGAGGAGCTAGTTTATACGGTTATTAGGAAGATGTTTGTGATTATAAGATGAGTAATCAAATCAGATCGGAGAGAGAGAGAGAGAGAGAGAGAGAGAGAGAGAGAGAAAGAGGGGAGCTAGTTTATACGGCTATTAGGAAGGTATTATTTGTGATTATGTGTTAGGTAAACAAATCTGATTGGAAAAGAGAGAGAGAGAGAGAGAGAGAGAGAGAGAGAGAGAGAGAGAGAGAGAGTTGAACTCGTTTATACGGCTATTAGGAAGGTATTGTTTGTGATTAGGTATTAAGTAATCAAATCAGATCGGGTAGAGAGAGAGAGAGAGAGAGAGAGAGAGAGAGAGAGAGATCGTCATTGCCATGATATTCATGAGATTTTTGTGGAATAAGAACTAAATATATATTTGTTGAAGACCAGTTTATTCCAATGATATGTCATTGACTAATTCCGGAAGGAGGTCAGGTATAATCATTTGTTGTGCGATGTATTCTTAGAAAAAAATCTTGGCACTTTTAGAAAATAAAATCTATTTCAGATAGACACATTGTTTTATATATATATATATATATATATACATATATATACTGTATATATATATATATATATATATAAATATATATATATTTATATATATATATATATATATATAGATATATATATATATATATATATATAGAATATATATCTATATATATATATATATATATCTATCTATCTATATATATATATATATATATATATAGTTCCATCTCCGGTGAGCTCTGTCTAATACCCTTCTCACGAATCTTGGAAGAAACTCTGTTTGGTAATATGAACATAATGTCTAATTTGATATATATATATATATATATATAGCACCTTTCGCTTTGATTCAAATGTAATAAAGTAATCGGGTAATTAATTAATCTCTCCTGAGATGCCTTTGCTTATAGAAGACACGGAACTATTTTGAATGATAGAACCAAACACAAGAGTTATCGAATGTGACGTGTGAGGAATTAGGGGACAACTTGTCATTTTAAATATTTAGAGATCGTACTAAATCCGTTGGATATCCTTAGAATTCCTTCAAGAATATATTAGAGAAATTTCCAAAGAGTTACCTGATTAGGAACTTTCAGCTACCGTTCTTTTTATAACATTGAGTTGAAAGAGAATGACTGTCTTGCTGATTATATTGCCTTTTGCATATACAACTCATTTGATATATTGGAAAGACTGATTAAAATCGATGTTTTTTATGGAAAGTTATATTGAACCCGAAAATTTTGACTTTAACTATAGACACCTCTTAGAATTCTCAAATAGTGCCAACTTTCTTTGAACGAGATCAGTGATGATAGAGTAACCTACAACTAGTTTTATTGTTTTCATTAATTGTGTGGAGACAAACACACACACATAATATATATATATATATATATGTACATACATATATATATATATATATATATATTATATATATATATATATATATATGTATATATATATATATATATACATATATATATATATATATGTGTGTGTGTGTGTGTGTGTCTGTGTGTGTGTGCGTGTGTGTGTGAAGGAGAGTGTGTGTGTGTTTATGTGTATTAAACCCATATTCATTGTCCATTGCTCAGACGTGAATGGATGACAGAAGTGATATCAAGGTGACGTAAGTTTTGAAATTTTAAGGTTCAAAGCCCGTTCATGAATGCGGGATGCAAGTGATAGTGACATTACCCTATCAAGCAGGACAATGCCTCAAAGACTGATCATAAATACATATGATCAACGCCCAAGGACCCTCTCCAGCCAAACTAGGACCAAGGAGGGCCAAACAATGGCCCCCATCCTTAGCTCAAAAGGATGGTGAGGTTGCAACAACCTAAGGAAATTTCGAGTTTGAGCGGGACTCGAAACCCAGTCCGGCGATCACCAGTCAGTGACGTTGCCATATGGGCCACCACAACCGGTAAAATACAAAAAGTGTTTCAAATCAACAGATGATTCCAACAAAATTAACTTCTTTGCATGAAAAATCTGTGAGATCATAATGAATTTGGCTCTAATTCCATTAAAAGAAATTTCCTTTTTGGGATAAAAAATATTCATAAAACCACTCGTATAATTATTTAAAATTCTCTCTCTCTCTCTCTCTCTCTCTCTCTCTCTCTCTCTCTCTCTTTTACATATACAAGTACTTACATAAATTATGTTCACGAGCCATTCCAAACTAAACTCCTTTATCATCATTAGTCGGCATTTTCAATACATTTACCATTCTCTCTCTCTCTCTCTCTCTCTCTCTCTCTCAGATATATATATATATATATGTGTGTGTGTATATATATATATATATATATACATATATGTATATACATATATATATATATATATACATATATGTATATACATATATATATATATATATATATAAATATATATATATATATATATATATTTATATATATACATATATATATATATATATATATATACATATCTAAAACCTTTACTAGTTCGCTCTCTCTCTCTCTCTCTCTCTCTCTCTCTCTCTCTCTCTTTTAAATACATACATGTACACTTATTTATGTTATATTCATCAACATCCTGGTAACCCATTTAAACTGAACTCAGCATCACCAGATAAAATATCTAAAACTTTTACCAATTCTCTCTCTCTCTCTCTCTCTCTCTCTCTCTCTCTCTCTCTCTCTCTCCACTAATGCATTCAATCATCTCCCTATGCCCCCCAGCGATTGATCATTCCAACTCTCAAAGTGCTCGTAAATAAGATGACTGAGTCGCTCTGTCATAATAGTCTCCGTCACCTCAGACAGAAACTTGGACCATTTACACCTGAATTTATTAGAGGACGAAATGCCGGTGGAACACCAATACTGTATATCTATTCTAAAGAGATGCCTTCTGATTGAAAGCCCCCGGTCTATTGAATGCATGGTTGGTTAAATGGGGGTTTTGGAAGTTACAAAAGCTTTATTATTATTATTATATATTATTATTATTATTATTATTATTATTATTATTATTATTATTATTATTACCGGCGGACAGGATTACGTTAAAACAACTTGATGGATTTCCATAAAAAAAATATCTCTGAAGATGGAGCTCAGGACATAGATGACCCCATTAACCTTTGCATATTATATGGATCAAGATTCGATTTTAGATCAAGATTTACATTCTTTGCGTGTCTGTGGACAGGATGACATCAAAATTAAACGACGAATTTTGTCGAAAATTTCACCACAGATAATCTTTATATCATGGAAAAGTAAAAATGTTTGGAAATAATGAAAATTCAATTCTGGGTTCTAAATTCAGATTTGTATTGTTCGCCATTTAAAAGATAACTTCAAAACAACATGAAATTTTTTATATAATCTGGATTCGGTTTCTATTTTATTACGTATTTATTTATTTGTTTGTGTGTCTGTAACCAGATGGATTTTGACAAAATTTTCACAACAGACAGATCTTATGTCACTGAATTATGGAGATGATCCAGTTTTGGATTGTAGATCCGGATTTGTATTTTTTTCGTTATTTCAAAGATAACGTCAAAATAGATTAACAGAATTTGACGAGATTTCAACCAAAGATAGATCTTAGGCAATGGATTACCCCATTACCTTTGGTGGAGGTCAGAAATCTCTGATAATTGTTATTATTATTATTATTATTATTATTATTATTATTATTATTATTATTATTATTATTATTATTATTATTATTATTATTGTTTTCTTTTTTATTACTATAATCATTATTATTATTATTATTATTATTATTATTATTATTATTATTATTAATTATTATTATTATTATTATTATTATTATTATTATTATTATTATTATTATTATTATTGTTTTCTTTTTTATTACTATAATCATTATTATTATTATTATTATTATTATTATTATTATTATTATTATTATTATTATTATTATTATTATTATTATTATTATTATTGTTGTTTTCTTTTTTATTACTATAATCATTATTATTATTATTATTATTATTATTATTATTATTATTATTATTATTATTATTATTATTATTATTATTATTATTAAATAGGTGAAGGGTATTGGAAAATAGAAATATATATAAAATGAATACATTTTTATTATTAGGACAACTATTTCCTTTTTTTGGTTCATAAATCATCGATATTTATATAATACTTTATAATTCTAAAGATTGTATTCATCCACTATCTTAATACTCTTACTTTCCAGTCTTTAGTCGCATGACCATCAGGTAATTAACTATCTTACGCATTAGGCCAGCAAGAAGTACAATGGGTTTGGTGTATAAGGACTCTAATTCGATCGATCGATCGATCGATCAAGAGAGAGAGAGAGAGAGAGAGAGAGAGAGAGAGAGAGGAGGGGGGGTGGTGGTGTTTACAGACTGTTAGTTTAACATTGTCATACTTGAATTATGGGAGTCATATTTTACATTTTCTAAAATAGAAAATAAACAAAGATAGTACTATAATATTTGTAGTCACAGCCTCATTTTGCCTAAAAGAACCGACAACTGAGAGAGAGAGAGAGAGAGAGAGAGAGAGAGAGAGAGAGAGAGTGTGTGTGTGTGTGTGTGTGTGTGTGTGTATGTACTACAAGAAACAAATAGGATAGAGGAGGATTTTAAAATTTAAAGTTCTGTGAAAAAGCTTTTGTCAAAATGTTACTCTAAATATTTTCCAAATGAAGAAGACATAAGAATGCTTTTCCACAAGAGTTCTAGAAATATTAGACTTGCAAACAAAGATTGTGAGATAGTGAGAGATATTGCAATATCCGTTTTTATTACGAAAGTTTCCAAGTGAGAGAGAGAGAGAGAGAGAGAGAGAGAGAGAGAGAGAGAGTTATAGTTGTGATAAAAAAATTTTCAACGTCAAAGTCATGCATTGTTTTATTTGTTAATGGAGAGTTGAAGAACAACGATAATAGTAATTATGATAATAATAAAAATAATAATAATAATAATAATAATAATAATAATAATAATAATAATAATAATAATAATAATAATAATATAATAATAATAAAGTACTCTAGAACTCCTGGTGATCTCCCATTCAAACAAAAATTCTAACTGGACCGATTTTTTTTTTCTTTTCTTTTTTTTTTTTGGTTGGATATTAAAGATCCTTTAAAGCGTGAAAGTCTCAAATTAATTTAATGGAATTGAGAATGTTTGGAAAACATGATTATTTTTTAGTTCAATCTATAGAACTTTTACAATCCATAATTTTTAAAGTATTTTTTTTCCAAACTAACTTGAAAACAGTATTTCCCATACTCTTCTATTAGTAATGAGCCAAATTTTCAAACTTTACTAAAATTAACATTATCAATTGCTGTACTATATCCTTAACACCGTACTTCTAAACATAAAAATATAATACTTTAATATGATACAAATCAAGAAGGAATCCATAAACAACATTATTTGCTTCCAGAGTCCTCAGAACACATGCTCTCTCTCTCTCTCTCTCTCTCTCTCTCTCCTCTCTCTCTCTCTCTCTCTCTCTCCTCATGAATTCAACCTCAAAACTTTTTTATAC
>NC_090734.1:103505641-103553141 GCF_036898095.1 Palaemon carinicauda
GAAGTATTGAATTAAAAGGTCAACATAAATATGACTGGCGAAATCTAACCGAGACCTTTTGAATCAATAGGTGTAGGTGGAGATTATTATTATTATTATTATTATTATTATTATTATTATTATTATTATTATTATTATTATTATTATTATTACAAGTTAAGCTATAATCTTACTTGGAAAAACAAGATTCCTTAAGCACAACAGCTACAATATAGAAAAAAAGCCCAGTGAGAATAGAAAAAAAAGGAAATATGTATAGTACGGAAGAAGTACTGAACAATAAAAATTAAATATTGAAATAACAGCAACAGCTTTTAATTTGTTCTTTCTTAAATAAACTATGAAAAAAAGGATGAAGAGATATAAGATAGAACAGCTTGCATTAGAGTACCCCCAAGCAAGTCAACTCTAATCCAAGTTAGTTGAAGGCCATGGTACGGAGGGTTTGCCACTACCCTAGACTTAAGAACAATGGCTTGATTTTGGAGCGTCCTTCTACAAGAGCTGGTTACCTTAGCTAAACAGTCTTTTTACCGTTACCAAGAGGAAAGTACCTACTTAACAATCGGTGTAGTAGTTAACCCCTGAGCGAAGAAGAATTGTTTTGTAAACTAATGTTTTTAGGTGTATGAGTACAGAAGAGATAATGGAGAAAATAGGTCAGACTACTTGGTGTATATATAGTAAAAAACAAAATGAGCCGTAACCTGAGAGAGGGAGCCACTATAGTCCTGTCTGGTCTAAGGAACCAATAATTCTCTATTGGTAGTATGTCTATAAACCCTTTGTTTGTATTTCACGCATTTGTATTTAAATTTGGGATATTTTATTCTGTATGTAATAATGAAATATGTATATTTTATATTAAGATTATTATTCCATGATTTTTTTACCAAAAGGAAAAAAAAATCAATCTAAGCCTGGCTAATACGCCTTAGGCATTTTTCCATGCTACTTATACATCCGCATGACTCTATGTAGTCCGACTCTCTTATCAATAAATTATCAGTGTAGGAAACTGTCTCTCTCTACCATCACAACTGGTGACCCCAGAGCAGAAATGCCCTTGGACACTCATTTCAATTAGCAGACTTAAAACGGCACTCTTTTGTGTGTTTTGGATCATGAGGTGCAATAAGACCGCCTTTAACGGACTAAATACGGCTCTCTAACGACCGTTTTGGCGAAAAATTTCCGATGCCTACCAATGAGTTTACCGGTTTCGCGGCCGACAGGGATACCTTATCCAACCCACCTGCGACCTTGCCGCTGAACAACACGCCAACCTGGCGAATGAAACTCTCCAGGATTAACTGTTATGCAAAAAGCTGGAAATGATTAACTTTTGGAAGGTCAAGGTCATGGTCAAGCAAAATGTCCAATCCTTGTAAACAGCCAGTTTGAACATTGTTGTAAGACTTCAAACTTGGTTCATTTTTAAATCGATGGCAAATAATACATGTTAAGGTCAAAGGTCAAGGAAATCCAAAAGGTCGAGAAATAAGCTGAGACCGACTTTGCTAACCTCATACTGTCAGCGCTACCAGACGACGTTTTTGACAGGTTGGCACAATGGATTGAGTCCCGGGCAGGTCCTCCATCATACACAGAAGTTCGGGCAAAGCTTATAGAGCTCTACTCTCTGCCCCTACCTGAACGTACCCACAGAATTTTTTACCTAATGCAGCACCCCCTTGGGGACCAATTTCCGACAGAAGCATGGGAAGAATTGCAGAATTTAATTTTCCTCCCCGCCCGAGATCAGACGGGAACAGAAGGAAGATCAACCTAGACAGAGAAATCTTCCTATGTCGCCTTCCATCAGAGGTCAGGATCCAACTACTGCAATCCCACCAGCTCGAAACAGACGGCCTCATCATCTTCGATGCAGCTAGAGCCTCAAATCTTGCCGCAACCAACACCATCAGCGAAGTATCAGCGGAAGATTCCACCTCAGACAAAACCTGCACTGCCATCAGAAGGCCAAACTACCACAACCATGAACTAACATGGTGTTTCTACCATAAAACGTTCGGTAAAGATGCAAGACGTTAGGTGCTGCCCTGCTCATTTCCAAAAATGGCCCAGGCGGCCACGCAAAGTGGTCGAAACCTTGGCCCCCCGCACACGGCCCCCTACATCAAAGATAGCCTATCAATCAAAAGATTCCTGGTAGACACAGGGCCACGCACTTTATATTACCACCTACAAAAGCCGAAAAGAACCAACCAATTCACTCTTCAACAAGCCTTACAGCAGACAACGGCACACGTATAGAGTTACGGACGAAACAGACGAAACTCTGATTATTACAAAGGCCTTTTGCTTGGAATTTTATTATCGCCGATGTTACAAACCCTATCCTGGGAGCAGATTTTCTAGGCCATCACGGACTCCTGGTCGACATCTCCCAGAAAAGATTAGTAGACATTGATTCATTCCAATCCACAGCCTTAACCCTGTGCCCGCAATGCAAGCCGCTCACTCTGTTACTACCAACAGATACAACATCCTCCGCCATGAATTCCCGGACGTATTCATGCCAGAGTTACGACCGACAACAGGAAAACCCGTTAGGCATGGCGTCTACCATCACATAACAACGAGGGGCCTGCCAATGCATGCAAAGTTCCGCCGACTACTACCTAACAAACTTCACGAAGACAAACAATCCTTCCAGGATATTTAAAGAATGGGTGTATGCAGGAAGGCCTCCAGCCTATGGGCCTCCCCTTTCCACATGATCAGGAAATCAGATGGGACATGGCTTCTGTAAGGAAATTACAGATGCCTTAACCTCATCACCACACCTGACCATTATCCTTTGCCCAACATTCAGGATTTCACGGGGCCCTGAATGGGGTAAAAATCTTCTCTAAAATTGATCTTTTAAAGTCCTCTTTTCAGGTCCCTGTCAACCCAGACGACATTCCAAAGACGGCCATCATCACTCCCTTCGGCACCTACATCTTCCCATACTCTACTTTCGGATTCAGTAACGCCGGGGCGACGTTTCAGTGTGTGATGGACAGAATCCTGGGGGACTTGCCATTTTGCTGCTACTACGTAGACGACATCCTGATATTTTCAAAATCGCAAGACGAACGTATTCATCCCATTTGAACTCTTCTCCGTCGACTCCAGGATATCGAGCTAATCGTACGGTTTGACAAGTGTACTTTCGGCGCCGATTCTATCGACTTCTGGGGCCACTAAATCTCCAACTAAGGTATACGTCCCCTAACATAAAAAACTAAGGCGGCAGAAGAATTCCCACCACCAAAAACCATCAAAGAACTACACATTTCCTCGGAATGGTTAATTATCACAGGCATTTTATCCCTAACATTGCAGGAATCTCAGCACCACTGTCTGATGTCCTGAGGGGTAAACCGAAATCGTTGTCCTGGAACGCAGAACAGCAGTCAGCATTTCAAAAGACGAAGGCAGTCTTTGCCAAAGCTACACCGTTGGCCTTCATCACCACAGGAGCACACCTGCAGCGGATTACTGACACCAGCAACACAGCCTGCGAAGCTGTCTTAGAACTAGAGGTCAACGGCGCCCCACAGCCTATCACCTTCAGCAAAAAACTCAACGGTGGCAATTAAAATAAAGTACTTTCGACCGAGAACTCCTTGCAGTCAACACAGCAGTAAAACACTTCAAGTACCTTCCAGAAGGTACCCCTTTCACCATTCGAAGTGGCCACCAACCACTTGTCCACGCCTTCACAAAGACAGATGACGCCTGGTCAGCCCATCAACAGAGACACATTGCCACCCTCGCAGAATTTGGATGCACACTCCAATATGTACCAGGGAAGAAAAATGCAGTGGCCGACACCCTCTCTAGAATAGAAATAAATGACGTCCACCTTGGCATTGACTACAATGACCTGGCACATAAGCAACAAATCGACCCAGAAACTCCAGCCTGCCGGACAGCCATCACAGCTTTAAAATGGGAAGACCTTCCGTTAGGGTCATCTAACAAGACCCTCCTCTGCGATGTCAGTACTGGCCGTCCCAGGTCACTGGTACCCTCCTCTCGAAGAAAAACTGTCTTTGACATAGTACACTCCCTCTCCCATCCCTCGGGAAGAATGACGGCAAGAATCATATCCAGCAAGTTCATCTAGCATGGGATGAGGAAAGACATCGCCCGGTGGCCCCGCAGTTGCATCAACTGCCAAACAAGCAAAATTTCCTGACACAAAACATCAGAAAATGGGAACTTCAAACAACTGATGAAACGTTTCCGCCATGATCACATCGACGTCGTTGGCCTCCTTCCACCTTCCGTAGTGGACCGCTTCATGTTGACAATCATCATCAAGTCCACCCAGTGGATCGAAGCAATCCCCATGCAAGATTCATCAACAATCTCCTGTGTCAATGCTCTTCTTTCAAGTTAGATCAGCAGATTTGCCATTCCAGACGATATTACAACCGACAGGAAGCTGGCTTCCTGTTAGATGTCTGGGGCGCATTCACAAAATCACTTAAGATTACCACCCAAATAAATGCTGTCCACCTTGGCATTGACTACAATGACCTGGCACATGAGAAAATCGACCCAGAAACTCCAGCTTGCTGGACAGCCATCACGGCTTTAAAATGGGAAGACCTTCTGTTAGGGTCATCTAACACGACCCTCCTCTGCAATGTCAGTACTGGCCATCTTAGGCCACTGGTACCCTCCTCTCGAAAAAAACTGTCTTCGATATAGTACACTCCCTCTCCCATCCCTCGGGAAGAATGACGGCAAGAATCATATCCAGCAAGTTCATATGGCATGGGATGAGGAAAGACATCACCCGGTGGGCCCGCAGTTGCATCAACTGCCAAACAAGCAAAATTTCCTGACACAAAACATCAGAAATTGGGAACTTCGAACAACTGATGAAACGTCTCAGCCATAATCACATCGACGTCGTTGGCCTCCTTCCACCTTCCAGAGGGGACCGCTTCCTGTTGAAAATCATCAACAAGGCCACGCAGTGGATCGAAGCAACACACATGCAGGTTCATCAACAAACTACTGTGTCAATGCCCTTCTTTCAAGTTGGATCAGCAGGTTTGCCGTTCCAGACGATATTACAACCGACAGGAAGCTGGCTTCCTGTTAGAAGTCTTGGGCGCATTATCAAAATCACTTGAGATTACCACCCAAATAAATGCTGTCCACCTTGGCATTGACTACAATGACCTGGCACATGAGCAACAAATCGACCCAGAAACTCCAGCTTGCTGGACAGCCATCAGGGCTTTAAAATGGGAAGACCTTCCGTTAGGGTCATCTAACACGACCCTCCTCTGCAATGTCAGTACTGGCCATCTTAGGCCACTGGTACCCTCCTCTCGAAAAAAAACTGTCTTCGATATAGTACACTCCCTCTCCCATCCCTCGGGAAGAATGACGGCAAGAATCATATCCAGCAAGTTCATATGGCATGGGATGAGGAAAGACATCACCCGGTGGGCCCGCAGTTGCATCAACTGCCAAACAAGCAAAATTTCCTGACACAAAACATCAGAAATTGGGAACTTCGAACAACTGATGAAACGTCTCAGCCATAATCACATCGACGTCGTTGGCCTCCTTCCACCTTCCAGAGGGGACCGCTTCCTGTTGAAAATCATCAACAAGTCCACGCAGTGGATCGAAGCAACACACATGCAGGTTCATCAACAAACTACTGTGTCAATGCCCTTCTTTCAAGTTGGATAAGCAGGTTTGCCGTTCCAGACGATATTACAACCGACAGGAAGCTGGCTTCCTGTTAGAAGTCTTGGGCGCATTATCAAAATCACTTGAGATTACCACCCAAATAAATGCTGTCCACCTTAGCATTGACTACAATGACCTGGCACATGAGAAAATCGACCCAGAAACTCCAGCCAGCTGGACAGCCATCAGGGCTTTAAAATGGGAAGACCTTCCGTTAGGGTCATCTAACACGACCCTCCTCTGCAATGTCAGTACTGGCCATCCTAGGCCACTGGTACCCTCCTCTAGAAAAAAAACTGTGTTCGATATAGTACACTCCCTCTCCCATCCCTCGGGAAGAATGACGGCAAGAATCATATCCAGCAAGTTCATATGGCATGGGATGAGGAAAGACATCACCCGGTGGGCCCGCAGTTGCATCAACTGCCAAACAAGCAAAATTTCCTGACACAAAACATCAGAAATTGGGGACTTCAAACAACTGATGAAACGTTTCAGCCATGATCACATCGACGTCGTTGGCCTCCTTCCACTTTCCAGAGGGGACTGCTTCCTGTTGAAAATCATCAACAAGTCCACGCAGTGGATCGAAGCAACACACATGCAGGTTCATCAACAAACTCCTGTGTCAATGCCCTTCTTTCAAGTTGGATCAGCAGGTTTGCCGTTCCAGACGATATTACAACCGACAGGGGGCTGGCTTCCTGTTAGATGTCTGGGGCGCCCTCACAAAATCATTTGAGATTACCACCCAAATAAATGCTGTCCACCTTGGCATTGACTACAATGACCTGGCACATGAGCAACAAATCGACCCAGAACTCCAGCCTGCTGGACAGCCATCACAGCTTTAAAATGGGAAGACCTCCTGTTAGGGTCATCTAACACTACCCTTTTCTGCGATGTCAGTACTGGCCATCCCAGGCCACTGGTACCCTCCTCTCGAAAAAAAACTGTCTTCGATATAGTACACTCCCTCTCCCATCCCTCGGGAAGAATGACGGCAAGAATCATATCCAGCAAGTTCATCTGGCATGGGATGAGGAAAGACATCACCTGGTGGGCCAGCAGTTGCATTAACTGCCAAACAAGCAAAATTTCCTGACAAAAAACATCAGAAATTGGGAACTTCAAACAACTGATGAAACGTTTCAGCCATGATCATATCGATGTCGTTGGCCTCCTTCCACCTTCCAGAGGGGATCGCTTCCTGTTGACAATCATCAACAAGTCCACCCTGTGGATCGAAGCAACACACATGCAGATTCATCAACAAACTCCTGTGTCAATGCCCTTCTTTCAAGTTGGATCAGCAGGTTTGTCGTTCCAGACGATATTACAACCGACAGGGGGCTGGCTTCCTGTTAGATGTCTGGGGCTCCCTCACTAAATCACTTGAGATTACCACCCAAAGCACAACCTTCTACAACCCGCTGCCAATGGAATGGTTGAACGGGCCCCTCAGTGTCTGAAAGCTTCCCTGATAGCCCGTTGCTCCGACGGCAGCTGGAAGGCCCAGTTACCATGGGTCCTCCTAGGAATATACGGAGAAACCATAGCCGTGCAAGGCAAATTTTCCCGGCATTACCCAACGAAAACAACCAGACCCCGGAAAGAATCAGAAACGCCGTAAGTAAATTCACCGTGTCACCAGACTTTCAACGACGCAACAAAAATGTTTATGCCGCAAGATCTACGGATGTGTGACCTTTTTTCATCTGTGACAATGCCCATTGGCCCCTACTAAGATGCCCATACAAAGAAACCTATCGAGTCTTCGACAGAAGCCCTAAGGTATACCTTCTCCTCATCCACGGAAGAGAAGACTGCGTCTCGATTAACTGGTTAAAACCAGCATTCATCATTAATGACGAACAATTCACGGACAAAAAGGCCGTCGACCGAGGATACCTCCTCAACGAAAGAAAATGACGCATAATACCGCCACACCTCAGCCAGTCGAGAAACCAAACCCAAGAATACGGGAGGAATCCTGTCAAAGAAAACACAATCAAGGAATAAACAAAATTCCCCACCGCGACAGTTCCGGCCAGAAGAACCCTGTAACTTCCAAGAAGATTCAGAACGAAGGTAGTTAACACATTTCCTCAAACTAAAGAAAGAATACTTTTATTTATATAATTCTGTGGGGAGGGGGGGGGGGGAGTACTTGCACTGACACCTTCTGACGAGTGTGTTTCTGTCTATAAACCCTTTGTATGTATTTCAAGCATTTGTATTTAAATTTGAGATATTTTATTCCCTATCAGCAAATGCGGAATTCTCCGCTCTTTCTTCTGATGTAATAATCAAATATGTAAGATTTTGTACCAAAAGAAACACAAATTCAAACCTAAGCCTGGCTAATCCGTCTTAGTCATTTTTCTGTTCTACTTATACGTCCGCACGTCTATGTATTCCGACTCTCTCGTCAATAAATTATCAGTGTACGAAACTATCTCTCTGTACCCTCACAAGTTTTATATATATATATATATATATATATATATATATATATATATATATATATATATATATATAAGATATATATATATATATATATATATATATACACTTTTTAGCTATCTTTCCAAAGCAAAATTTTACTCAATAATCCTTTCTCAATGCAAAACAACACGGATAAATAAATACGTTCCCCTTATATTCAGCTTTCGACCTCATCTTTCTTAAACTGTCGTAAATGACTGAATTCACAATATGAAATATTATGTGACAGAAGGCCTGAAACCCCATTCTGAACACTTCGACCTCTTACGATGATTGATTATGTGCGGTTGGATGAGGTCAAATGCATTAGCTGAGAGAGAGAGAGAGAGAGAGAGAGAGAGAGAGAGAGAGAGAGAGAGTGAGTGAGAGAGATAGAGAGAGAGAGAGAGATTATATCCAATAATTCTGAATCCATTTTCCAGAGTCAGTTTTTACGTTACATAGATCATTTCTAGCAAATGAAACACAAATTTATGAAAACATATTCAAGTAAATGTTGGTGAAGACATTTATTAAATAAACTCCGATATACGTTTTGGAATGCTAGAGAGAATTATGAAAATAAAGAAAATCATACATTGTACAGTTCATAATTTCAAAATATTTGAAGGGACTAATATTACAACATTGAAACCACCGTGCCGTTTCTCTTTAATTTTGAATATTTCATGAATTCTACGTAAAGTATTTTTTATGTCTATTTTCCCAGTATTTGTTTTTCATCCGTAAAAAATCATGAACACAATATAACATCTGTGGCAACCTGAGGTGCATAAAAATACCTAAAATATATACTGTAAGTACTCCAACCCCCCCCCCCTCTCTCTCTCTCTCTCTCTCTCTCTCTCTCTCTCTCTCTCTCTCTCGGCTGTGATTCTGCTAGGTTCTCTTTTGTAAAGAAATCTTTATCAAATTAATATCTAGGTTATAGATTGAATGTATGGTCCCCAATATAATAGCCAGAAAAGAAAAGAAAAAAAAATCCCCCTTTTTCTAATAGGTGATTAATGGGTTACCACGAAATGGTTGAAATATCAACCATAAATATTCTCATTCTAAATCTCAAGTAAATTATACCGGCGAGATAAACCTAAACATCGAATAAAATAGCTATCTTTTAACCTTTTCCTCATCAGAAGGTCATTTGGATTCAGGGCATAAGCCAGGTCAGCTTCAATCAATCTGGAAACTGACTAGTCATGAACCATAAGAAGTTTATGATCTGTGAAACCTATTTTTTATGAGTTCCAAGATAAGAGTATACTATTATCTTGACACTTTTTAGAAAATCTTTAAAGTATCAGATTTAACATATGCCTTATCTTAAAAAACTTTAGTTAATTACAGTTTATTTTCATGTTTGAAAAACTATAAAATTCAACTAATATCCTGTACCAGATAACACATAAATTCTTACATACATCTATCCATATATATATATATATATATATATATGTGTGTGTGTGTAATAGTTAGTTATTACATGTTTAGAACACATGACGTAATATGTCGTTGTGGAAGAAAAAGCTAGCATGAGATTTGCTGTAGTCAGCCAAAATCATAACAGGATGCATTTTGCATCTCTCAGTAATGAAACATTTTTTTGGGTAGCATAAACACAAATGCATACCGTGTGAAAGATTGTGTTACCACCGGATGCAGGTGTCTTCCTAGACTAATGTAAAGTTTACATATTGTGTTTAAATGCTGAGATAACTAAATATACGATATTTGTGATATCAATATTTTAGGCAGTTCTTATCTATACTTCACCTGAATTGGTCATCCGACCAAACCAGCTATACTCCTGTGATGGAGATGTTAACACTATTGTTCTTAGAGAATGAACCATTTTAAAGTTAACATGCTCGACTTTATTTCAGGACTCAACATCTCAAACAACACATACTCAATGTGTGTTAATAACAGTAGCACACTAATAAATGGTGGCAGCGATAAAACTCTAAGAATCAGAGAAAGATCTTCAAGAAATCAACAATAATGAATGTACAATTTTGACTAAGTATCATAGTCCATCGAAGAATAAAACATTTAATGAATGTTATACATACAAACTGATGAACTGGATCTTCAATCAACATCCTAGGAAACCCAAGGACTGACGTTCAACGCTTACAAAACATATCCAGGAAGCACTACATTCAACGGAAATTGGATCGATACATTCACCCAAACATCAAGAGAGAGAGAGGAAATCGGACCGACACATTCACCCAAACATCAAGTGAGAGAGAGGATATGACAACATCACACAGAACCATATAAAGCTAAGTACAATTTTCTTATTCATTTCAGTTTGGGCAGTGAAGTGTAGTTATCACGAGTCTTTAGTCGATTATTACCGGGGTGAGTGTTTTGCTAATATTTTATTTTCCTTTCACTAAAGGAAACTGTGTTCAACTCTGAATTCTCATCTAGAATTTTTTCTCTCTTTTTGCTAATTCCTTTTTCTTTCAGAAATTCTCGGGAAAGGTCTTGGGATTAGTAGCATTGTTTTGGGGAATTTTGTTATAATCTTTATCATTGGGTGCTTATGAGTTTACGCAGTGGATGTCTGTATTCATATAGATATTTTGATAGAATTGCAAGTAGTTGAAGAGATAGGAAACGAAATACAGTAGCCATGACGCCCCCTGTGAGCCCTATCCCTGGACCTAGTGGCGTAGGACAGATTAATCCTCTCCCAATTGTGACGCTTGTAAATGCCAGGTCTGCAATCCTTCCTTTTAAGGGTCGGGTTAATGGGTTCCTGCCTCAAAATGTGGAGTCATGGATTTCATCCGTCAATGACCATTTAAATGCCAAACAAATCGTAGACTCTTTTGTACAATTACAAGAAGCTAAAAGTTTTATAGATTTTTCTAAGGGGGATGTGAGTAGGTATTTAAGAGGTGTTTCATTTCAAGAAGCAGTTACCTGGGATGATTCCAAAGTTAGGTTACACGCGGTCTATGGGGGTGAAGAAGCCTTGGATGTAGTATTAACGTTAAGAAATACTCTTAAACAAGCCACTATGAATCGGCTTAATGTTATTGAGAGAGCAGCTCTCATAGCTGATAGGCTTAATGAATATCAAGATATTTTAGGTACTTCCACTTGGGTTACTAGAGATAACATCTCCGTGAAAGATTTTTTACGATTAATATATTTAACTTGTATGACACTTATGTTGCCCGAAGCTTTAGTGAAGTGTTTTGATAAAAAGTTAATGCCTGCAAGTACAGAATTGGATGTATATAAACAGATAAAATAACACATGTCAAAGTGTCCTGACCTTGATCCCGTGTTAACTCAAGTTTTTGCAAAGAATGAAACAAAGCCTCAACAAGTAAATGTAGTTAATAATAGTCAAGTTGCAGGAATGACGTGTTATAATTGCAAACGTCAAGGTCACTTGATCGTGGACTGCAGAACGAAATTCTGTTCGATACATAATAGTTCGACTCATTCATATAGTCAGTGCTACTCGCGTAAGACACAACAGAATCCTGGAAATACACTCAATTCCACAGTCAGTTCCATATGGAAATAAAAAGAAAAATCATCATTTTAACAATAATAAGAAACAGCCAAACGTCAATATAATTCAGAATCCAAAACAAACAAACACTTCTTCGAATAATGCTGAGCCTGGGTCCTCAAACCAGACCTCTCAAGGTCAGACTAATTTTCAGAATGTGCTGAGCAAAGCACATAATTAACTTCAGTGGGGAAGAGAGTGATGTTGGGTCAAGGTCATTCATGTCAACATCAATAGTATTGAATAATCAATTTAATGTTTAATCAGATCATTGTGAGGCAATATATTTTCCAATGAAACACACGGCCGAGTTAAGTAAAACAGTGTGTGCTCCCGTAGATTTGCAACGAATTCATACAATAATAAGCCAAAATGATTTACGACCAACATTATATGCTGTAAATTTAGAACACAAATCCTTTACATTATTTTTTGACTCTGGTAGTCCACGTAATATCATGGATTTGAGGACACATCATTTGTGGTTTTCAAACTTTCCGGTAGAAAAATCCGGAGTGAGACTCTCAGGTATAGGAAATAATGAATTAAATGTCATAGGTATAACTCATGTTCAATTCAAAGTCGGTAAACGCACGTTTGCCGATACACATGTTGTTGTACAAAACATTAATATGTATCCAGCTGTAATTATAGGATACTCATCTATGGGAAATCAAAATATTATCTCAGCCCCTGCCAAGCACGGCGTGTATATCAAAGGAATATTCTGTAAGTCTTCTAATACCTTAAAATCTGTTTTGGATAAAAAGGAGACGACAAATGTAACCGTAACGTACGTTGAAGAACCAATAACTTGTCTCACTAATAAAGAAATAATATACGCGACCCAGCAGAATTCTCGTTCACCCGTAATATCATCTTGCACGCAATTTATCGAGCCAAACGTACTTTCGAATTTAATAGTGCAAATAAAGAAAACATTACCGTGATCTGAAATATTAATCCTTTCCGACACTTTGAAAACTAACGGATTATCTGTCATATAAGCTATTTATACAGTAGGCTCACATCAACAATGTAATATTGAAGTCTGTAATCATTTAAATACCACATTAGTAATTCACAAAAATCAACATATCTTGGATGTAGAAGTTTATAAACATCCTATTCTTACCGTTGCTTGAATCAATCACGCTCAATCAGTTGCGGATGAATCCCTTTTGCAATCTATTAAAAATAAAATCAATAAAGACATTCAAGACGAAGAAATTCAGCAGAACATTTTTGGACTTTTAACTAAATATCATGATGTTTTTTCCACTACGGATGGATCCTTAGGAAAAACAGATGTGATCGAGCATCAAATAAGGTTAAAGGACAAGCAGAAAATTATCTATGTACCCTCGTACATACTCCCTATGAAAGTTCAGAATGAAATAAATGATGAAGTAAGTAAATAGTTGTACCGAAAAAGATCGAACATGGCGTATCTTCATAGACTTCCTTATTCTAAATGAGGAGACGATCCCTGATCGATTCCCAGTACCAAGTACTGATGATATTTTGTCTATGTTAGGTCAGAATAAATATTTTACCAGTTTTGAATTACTTAAAGGCTTTCACCAGATATCATTAGAAGAAGATAGTATCCCATACACAGCCTTCAGCACAGCCAGGGGACATTATGAATTTTTACGGATGCCTTTTGGTTTACGTTGTGCTCCCATAACATTTACAAGAATGATTAACATAGTGTTTGGAGACTTGTTAGGGGATATATTGCATGCCTATATGTACGATCTTGTAATTTTTTCCAACACCTTAGAAGAATATCTACGTAAGTTAGAACTAGTACTACAGAGATTAAGACAACATAACTTAAGGGTAAAGATTAGTAAGTGTGAATTTTTCAAAACAGGATTAATATATTTGGGTTTCATGGTGTCAAGCCAAGGTCATAAAGTGGTCCATGATAAGGTGTCGGCTATTCGTAATTTTCCCATACCTACTAAAGTTAAGGGAATACAGCAATTTCTGGGTTTTATTGGATATTACAGGCGTTTTTTACGCAACTATTCAATAATAGCCGCTCCTTTAACTGATCTCACGAAGAAGGGCGTAGATTTCATATGGTCTGAGCATCATCAACAGGCGTTTAATACCTTGAAAAATGAACTGTGTAGTTCTCCTGTCTTAAAATTTCCTGACTTCGGTAAGGAATTCTTCATTGCAACAGACGCCTCAGACTTAGGAGTAGGAGTGGTATTGCTTCAGCAATATGATAAACAATTTTTCCCGATAGCTTTGTATTCTCGAAAACTGAGAACTTCCAAAAGTAAATATGCAGTAATAGACAAGTAAGGGCTAGCTATTGTTAATTCACTAGTGCATTTTAAGTTCATAATATAGAGTTATCCCGTTAAGGTTCTTACTGACCATTAACCACTAACCGAGTTCTTTAAAGGGCTTCAACCAGAGCCCTAAACGAACTCGGTGGCATTTGATCATTCAAGATTTTGGCGTAAGAATCGGGTATTTACCTGGGAAAGCAAATATCATTGCAGATGCATTATCACACAACCCTGTGTTATCTTGTACGGATCCTTTAGCTGAATTAATAGATGTATCAATATCCATGCCTATTGTTAAAACGATATCTGAACAAGAAGATTTAGGCTGGAGCGCTGAATTATTACAGACTAAGCAAAGAAAAGATCAGAAAATAGAAACAGTTATGAATGCTTTGAAAGGCAATCATAAGGAAAAGGGATATATAAAGTATAAGCAGCAGACTTATATAATCAAAGATAATATTCTGTGTAGGACCGTGACAAGGAAAACCCGCAATACACCACATGTAACTAACGAACAGGTAGTGGCACCAATCTCACTTATTTCCACTGTCCTCAATTGGTTGCATGCAAATCAATTACATGGACACCCGGGGTTCTCATTAATGTCACAGAAAGCCAAATCATTGTTTTATTGGCATACAATGCTTACAAATATAAAAGAAAAACACATAGCTAATTGTCGCACATGTCAGGAAAACAAAGGGCATACGAAAACACCTGTCAGCCTAGGGGCTTATCCCATGCCCAATCAACCGTTTGAAAGAATACATTTAGATTTGTTAACAGGATTTTACGAGTAAGACAGAGGAAATGAGCACGTCTTAATAATTGTAGATGCTGTAACTCGATATACAGAACTAATAGAGCTTAAAACTAAAACTGCGACTGAATGCGCTAGGAAGTTTTACGAGTGTCACATTTGTAAACATGGAATTCCACACATGATAATCTCAGACTCGGATGGAGAATTTAATAATCACTTTCTTACCTCCTTGTGTGAATTCCTTAGCATAAGGAAATAAATACCATGATATATCACCCAGAGTCAAATGGGCTAGTGAAAAGAGCAAATAGGAATGTCTTAAATATATAAAGAGTAACAGTAGGGGGATCAGACCCCAACTGGGATATTGCAGTACCGTCGGCACTGAGTACTCTGAATCATTCATATCATATATCAATTAAAATGTCACAGCATGAAGCATTGTATGGTACCCCAGTTAGAACGCCTTTCCATGTATTAACGCCTACAACTAATCTATCAAATCCTTAAAAAGAATGTATAATTAAAAGCAAAAGTCGATATGATATCCTTCGAAGGAATTTAGAAGAATCACAAATCATAATGAAAAGGAATCCTGATAAAATAGCGAAGCCAACTAAAACCTATACCGTGGGTGATAATGTATACATACAGGTAAATGTACGTAGAGGACTCAATTATTAACTAACACCTAAGTTTGAAGGCCCATTTAACATTTTGGAAACATTTACGGCCAATAGGTTTAGAGTTCTAAACGTATCCTAACCAACGGATGAGAGAATAGTACCATTGGCTCACATAAGAAATTAAAAAAAAGAGAGGGAAAGAAGTGAGGGAAAGATTTTTATTTGTATGATTAAAAGTATTATTCTTAATACATGAGTAATAACATATATTTCTCTCGTTACAGGTTTCCAAGATGAATTTTTTGTTGTTGGGAGTGATATTGTTCGCTGGGATATTTTTCTCTTGTAGGAAGAGCTCTAAAACTAAAAGTATAAATTTTAAATATGGCACTATAGTTGAAAGACAAGAAGACATTTTTATTACATCAAGCAACGTAGTTGTAGAAGTGCATATGCAAGCAATTTTTCTTCCAGAGAATGATGTCACTAACTTAAAAAGCACCATTTCAAGGTTCGCTGTCTCATTAGATGAGTTGCATAGAAGACATTTTCATTTGACTACAGAGAGTTCGCTTGGATCGACATTAAAAGTTGCAGAGATGCTATCTGATGTTTTGCAAAATAAGACTTACCGGACAGATTCTTTGGCTCGTGACCTTTTGATGTGGACTGTAGGGAACGAACATAAAGAAAGATGAAACCCTTTTATTTTTGCTGCATTAAACATCTTTGGGTCTATTGCAAGTTTAGGTGTAGGAATTTCCAATCGTCAGAGCAAAGCAAATACCACATAATTAACTCCAGTGGGGAGGAGAGTGATGTTGGGTCAAGGTCATTCATGTCAACATCAATAGTATTGAATAATCAATTTAATGTTTTATCAGATCATTGTGAGGCAATAGATTTTTCTATGAAATACACGGCCGAATTAAGTAAAACAGTGCTTGCTCCCGTAGATTTGCAACGAATTCATACAATAATAAGCCAAAATGAGTTACGACCAACCTTATACGCTGTAAATTTAAAACACAAATCCTTTACATTATTTTTTTACTTTGGTAGTCCACGTAATATCATGGATTTGAGGACACATCATTTGTTGTTTTCGAACTTTCCGATAGAAAAATCCGGAGTTAGACTCTGGTATAGGAAATAATGAATTAAATGTCATAGGCATAACTCATGTTGAATTCAAAGTCGGTAAACGCACGTTTGCCGATACATTTTTTGTTTTACAAAACCTTGATATATATCCAGCTGTAATTATAGGATACTCATCTATGGGAAATCAAAACATTATCTTAGCCCCTGCCAAGCACGGCGTGTATATCAAAGGGAAATTCTATAAGTCTTCTAATACCTTAAAATCAGTTTTGGATAAAAAGGAGACGACAAATGTAACCATAACGTACGTTGAAGAACCAATAACTTGTCTCACTAATAAAGAAATAATATACGAGACCCAGCAGAATTCTCGTTCACCCGTAATATCATCTTGCACGCAATTTATCGAGCCAAACGTACTTTCGAATTTAATAGTGCAAATAAAGAAAACATTACCGGGATCTGAAATATTAATCCTTTCCGACACTTTGAAAACTAACGGATTGTCTGTCACACAAGCTATTTATACAGTAGGCTCACATCAACAATGTAATATTGAAGTCTGTAATCATTTAAATAACATTTTAGTAATTCACAATAATCAACATATCTTGGATGTAGAAGTTTATAAACATCGTATTCTAACCGTTGCTGAAATCAATCACTCTCAATCAGTTGCGGATGAATCCCTTTTGCAATCTATTAAAAATAAAATCAATAAAGACATTCAAGACGAAGAAATTCCGCAGAACATTTTTGGACTTTTAACTAAATATCATGATGTTTTTTCCACTACGGATGGATCCTTAGGAAAAACATGTGATCGAGCATCAAATATGGTTAAAGGACAAGCAGAAAATTATCTATGTACCCTCGAACAGACTTCCTATGAAATTCCAGAATGAAATAAATGATGAAGTAGGTAAAATGCTAGAAGAAGGAGTCATTAGGAAATCAAACAGCCCTTATAATTTTCCATTAATAGTTGTACCGAAAAAAGATCGAACATGGAGTATCAGCGTAGACTTCCGTCGTCTAAACGAGGAAAGGATCCCTGATCGATTCCCAGTGCCATGTACTGACGATATTTTGTGTTTGTTAGGTCAGAATAAATATTTTACCAATTTGGGCTTACTTAAAGGCTTTCACCAGATATCATTAAAAGAAGATAGTATCCCATACACAGCCTTAAGCACAGCCAGGGGACATTATGAATTTTTACGGATGCCTTTTGGTTTACGTTGTGCTCCCATAACATTTACAAGAATGATTAACATAGTGTTTGAAGACTTGTTAGGGGATATATTGCATGCCTATATGGATGATCTTGTAATCTTTTCCAACACCTTAGAAGAACATCTACGTAAGACTAAGACAACATAACTTACGGGTAAAGATTAGTAAGTGTGAATTTCTCAAAACAGAATCGGTATATTTGGGTTTCATGGTTTCAAGCCAAGGTCTTAAAGTAGTCCATGATAAGGTGTCTGCTATACGTAATTTTCCCATACCTACTAATGTCAAGGGAATACTGCAATTTCTGGGTTGTAGTGGATATTACAGGCGTTTTATACACAACTATTCAATAATAGCCGCTCCTTTAACTGATCTTACGAAGAAGGGCGTAGAATTCATATGGTCTGAGCATCATCAACAGGCGTTTAATACCTTGAAAGTTGAACTCTGTAGTTCTCCTATCTTAAAATTTCCTGACTTCGGTAAGGAATTCTTCATTGCAACAGACGCCTCAGACTTAGGAGTAGGAGGGGTATTGCTTCAGCAATATGATAAACAATTTTTCCCAATAGCTTTTTATTCTCGAAAAATGAGAACTTCCGAAAGTAAGTATGCAGTAATTGACAAGGAAGGGCTAGCTATTGTCAATTCACTAGTGCATTTTAAGTTCATAATTTACGGTTATCCCACTAAGGTTCTTACTGACCAGAAACCACTAACCAAGTTCTTTAAAGGCTTCAACCACAGCCCTAAACGAACTTGGTGGCATTTGATTAAAATTTCCTGACTTCGGTAAGGAATTCTTCATTGCAACAGACGCCTCAGACTTAGGAGTAGGAGGGGTATTGCTTCAGCAATATGATAAACAATTTTTCCCAATAGCTTTTTATTCTCGAAAACTGAGAACTTCCGAAAGTAAGTATGCAGTAATTGACAAGGAAGGGCAAGCTATTGTCAATTCAATGCATTTTAAGTTCATAATTTACGGTTATCCCACTAAGGTTCTTACTGACCATAAACCATTAACCGAGTTCTTTAAAGGCTTTAACCACAGCCCTAAACGAACTCGGTGGCATTTGATTATTCTAGATTTTGGCGCAAGAATCGGGTATTTAACTGGGAAAGTAAATATCATTGCGGATGCATTATCACGCAACCGATGTGTCGTCTTGTACGGAGCCTTTAGCTGAATTAATAGATATATCAACATCCATGCCTATTGTTAAAACGATATCTGAACAAGAAGATTTAGGCAGGAGCGCTGAATTATTACAGACTGAGCAAAGAAAAGATCAGAAAATAGAAACAATTATAAATGCTTTATAAGGCAATCATAAGGAAAAGGGATATATAAAGTATAAGCAGCAGAATTATATAATCAAAGATAATATTCTGTGTAGGACCGTGACAAGGAAAACCCGCAATACACCACATATAACTAACGACCTGGCAGTGGTACCAGTCTCACTTATTTCCACTGCCCTGAATTGGTTGCATGCAAATCCATTACATGGACACCCGGGGTTCTCATTAATGTCAGAGAAAGCCAAATCATTGTTTCATTGGCATACGATGCTTATATATATAAAAAGACAAATCGCTAATTGTCGCACATGTCAGGAAAACAAAGGGCATACGAAAACTCCTGTCAGCCTAGGGGCTTATCCTGTGCCCAATCAACCCTTTGAAAGAATACATTTAGATTTGTTAACAGGATTTTACGAGTCAGACAGAGGAAATAAGCACCTCTTAGTAATTATAGATGCTTTAACTCGATATACAGAACTAATAGCGATTAAAAATAAAACTGCGATTGAATGCGATAGGAAGTTTTACTTTCTTACCTCAGTGTGTGAATTCCTTAGCATAAGGAAAATAAATACCATGATATATCACCCAGAGTCGAATGGGCTAGTGGAAAAAGCAAATAGGATGGTTTTAAATATATTAAGAGTAACACTAGGGGGATCTAACCCCAACTGGGATATTGCAATACCTGCGGCACTGAGTACTCTGAATCATTCATATCTTATATCAATTAAAATGTCACTGCATGAAGCATTGTATGGTACCCCAGTTAGAACGCCTTTCCATTTATTAACGCCTACAACTAATCTATCAAATCCTTTAAAAGAATAAATAAATGCAAGCAAAAGTCGATATGATATCCTTCGAAAGAATTTAGAAGAATCATAAATCATAATGAAAAGGAATCATGATAAAATAGCGAAGCCAACTAAAACATATACTGTGGGTGATAATGTATATATACAGATAAATGTACGTAAAGGACTCAATTATAAACTAACACCTAAGTTTGAAGGCCCATTTAACATTTTGGAAACATTAACGGCCAATAGGTTTAGAGTTCAAAATGTATCCCATCCTACGGATGAGAGAATAGTACCATTGGCTCACATAAGAAATTAAAAAAAAAAAAGAGGGAAAGATGTGAGTGAAAATTTTTTATTTGTGTGATTAAAAGTTTTCTTCTTAATACAGGAGTAATTACATATATTTTTCTCGTTACAGGTTTCCAAGATGAATTTTTTGTTGTTGGTAGTGATATTGTTCGCTCAGACATTTTTCTCGTGTGGGACGAGCTCTAAAACTAAAAGTAAAGATTTTAAATATAGCACTATAGTTGAAAAACAAGAAGACGTTTTTATTATATCGAGCAACGTAGTTGTAGAAGTACATATGCAAGCAATTTTTCTTCCAGAGAATGATGTCACTAGCTTAAAAAGTGCCATCTCAAGGTTTGCTGCCTCATTAGATGAGTTGCATAGAAGACATTTTCATTTGACTACAGAGAGTTCGCTTGGATCGACACTAAAAGTTGCAGAGATGCTATCTGATGACTTGCAAAATAAGACTTACGAGACAGAATCTTTGGCTCATGACCTTTTGATGTGGACTGTAAGGAACGACCATAAAGAAAGATGAAACCCGTTTACTTTTGCTGCATTAAACATCTTTGGGTCTATTGCAAGTTTAGGTGTAGGAATTTCCAACCGTCTTAAGATTAGTAATCAAACAAAGAAAATTGAGTTCTTGACTCATGAAGATGAATTGATTATGTCAGAACTAAGGAATTAGTTAGCTTCAATCAATCAAATTATGGATTTAGTAAATGAACATTCGAGTAATATCAGTCAGATTATGGAAGTACAGGATTTGTTGGCAACGTTAACGTATTATGATTAAAAAATAGATCACATACATAACAGAATTGCACATTTCATTAAGAAATCCAAGGATTATGTAGAAGCTATCACGTTAGCAACTAAAGGTGTACTGTAGCCCCATTTGTTGCCTATAAAATACTTAAAGTTAGTTCTGGAGAACGAAAGGGATAAACTAGGCTATGTTCCTTTGTTAGACGAACATACGTTAGACTTTTATTACAGCCTAATTACAGTAAGCGTTGAAAATAACAAGATTATGATTACAATTCCCTTTGATTCTTCTGATGCCTGGCAATCTTACAGGATATCACCATTTCCGACTTTCATGACAAATCACTCAAATCCAGTAATATCCAGTTTGACAGTACTCGTATTGATTTCCCCAGACAAGGAAACATATACGGTCATTAAAGACTTAAATCAATTAACTCACTGTTCAGACGCAATGGATAGAAAAATATGTACACCTGACTCATTTGAATTCCATAAAAACTTAAAGGATTCATGCGAGTTAGGTATAGTGCTAGACAATGCTCTCTCCCATACAAGTGAAAATTGTCTAGATAAGCTTTATCCCTTTGACAATAATGAGTTCAATTGCAGATACGATACGACAAGGACGGCTTCAATGTATCATGCCCGGATGGATCCACGTCCTTTGCAAACATCTTTTTTGCAGCAGATGCTTGTATCACGACTTCCCCTAATTCCATGATGATCGGGATAAGGACTATCATCAGAGAACGGGCCTACTTCGCGAACTTCACGTGGACGTCTACAATGCCATCACTACCTCTCCCATACAACAAACAGGTAGCCAAGCGGTTGATAAAATTGACCGAGATGGACCACCTGTCACCGACTTATAAGGAATTCCTTCACCCCATACTACCAGCAGGATTAAGTGTGACGGTGGTGATATTTATCGCCGTGAACATACTTGTTTTGCGCAGGTTAAGGAACAGTTTGCAGCTAAAACAGAACGTTTTGCCACGTCTAGATAAAACTCCTTATTTAATTCAGTTTAAAGCCGTTTGAAGTGGCCACCTCATTCGCTAAAGGAGTTAATTGGTCTGGAAATAGCCTGTGTACGAAAAGCAGTTAGTAAACTGTTAATATGTAATTGAAGAAATTATAGAACATTTGCATTGTTAAAAATACATTTAAAAAATATTTAAAAAAATAAATCATTTTTTTCTCAAGGCATTCAATAAAATATATAAGCCGGAATGTTAAAAGAAAAGAGAAAAAAAATAAAAATAACAGAATCTATTGGCATCTAATAAAATATATCAGTCCTATATATATATATATATATATATATATATATATATATATATATATATATATATATATATATATATATATATATATATATATATATATATATATATATATATATATATATATATATATATATATATATATATATATATATATAAATATATGTACGAAACTCTGGTACGTGTACGTACCAGGAATTCGTGTTTGTGCACTAAAATTGAATCTTTACCAAGGTAACAAATATTTTTATTAATTACCGTATTATGTTAATTTATATTGCAGACAAAGGTAACAATTATTCTTTAACAAGTTACCGAATCATATGTATATCAGTATTATCTTAGGTACCATATAATCATTTGCTAGTAATGTACCATATCTGTGATTTGCATTTATCATGAATTTTTTTCTTTGCTTTGGTAATATCTTTTCATATGCATTATTGTTATTATTTTTTTTATGTGCCTATTTGGACATTCGTCCTCATTTGCTTATGGCTAAAGTTAAACAAAGAATAATACATATGTCCAGTCACACCTAGCAAACATATTTTAGCATGTTGTTAATTAAAAAAGAAAAAAATTGAGATAGCTGGCCAAGCTAATGTAATAGTTATTTATTACATGTTTAAAACATATGATGTAATATGTCATTGTGGATGAAGATGCTAGTGTGAGATTTGCTGTAGTCAGATAAAATCATAACAGGATGTATTTTGCATCCCTCAGCAATGTAACATTTTTCTGAAGCATCAACACAAATGCATACCGTGTGAAAGATTGTGTTGTCACCGGATGCAGGTGTCTTCCTAGACGAATGTAAAGTTTACATATTGTGTTTAAATGCTGAGACAACTAAGCATACGATATCTGTGATATCGATAATTTAGGCAGCTCATATCTATACTTCACCGGAATTGGTCATCCGACCAAGCCAGCTACACTCCTTTGTTGGAGATGTTTAATACAGTTGTTTTTAGAGAATAAACCATTTTAAAGTTACAATGCTGGACTTTAATTCAAGACTCAACATCTCAAACACCACATACTCAATGTGTGTTAATAACAGTAACACACTAATATATATATATATATATATATATATATATATATATATATATATATATATATATATATATATATATATATATATATATATATATATATATATATATATATATATATATATATATATATATATATATACATATATATATATATATATATATATATATATATATATATATATATATATATATATATATATAGGTGTGTGTGTGTCTGTGTGTGTGTGTGTGTGTGTGTGTGTGTACGAAACCATGGTATGTGTACGTACCAGGAATTCGTGTTTGTGCACTAAAATTAAATCTTTACCAAGGTAACAAATATTTTTATTAAATACCGTATTGTGTTAATCTATGTTTCTGACAAAGGTAACAATTATTCTTTAACAAGTTTCCGAATCATATGTATATCAATATTTTTTTTTTGGGGGGGGGGGTACCATATAATCATTTGCTAGCAATGTACCATATATGTGATCTTTATTTATCATGGATTTTTTTTCTTTGCTTTGGAAATATCTTTTCATATGCATAATTGTTATTATTATTTTTTTAATGTGCCTTTTTGGACATTCGTCCTCATCTGCTTATGGCTAAAGTTAAACAAAGAATGATACATATATCCAGTCACTCTCCTAGTAAACATATTTTGACGTGTTGTTAAATTTAAAAAAAGAAAAAATTGAGATAGCTGGCCGAGCTAATGTAATAGTTAGTTATTACATGTTTAAAACACATGACATAATAGGTCATTGTGGAAGAAGAAGCTAGCGTGAGATTTGCTGTAGTCAGACAAAATCATAACAGGATGTATTTTGCATCTCTCAGCAATGTAACATTTTTTTTGAAGCATTAAAACAAATGCATAAATATTGTGTTTAAATGCTGAGACAACTAAATATACGATATCTTTGATATCGATATTTTAGGAAGTTCTTATCTATACTTCACCTGAATTGGTCATTCGACCAAACCAGCTATACTCCTGTGATGGAGATGTTAACACTATTGTTTTTAGAGAATAAACCATTTTAAAGTTAACATGCTTGACTTTATTTCAAGACTCAACATCTCAAACAACACACTCAATGTGTGTTAATAACAGTAGCACACTAATATATATATATATATATATATATATATATATATATATATATATATATATATATATATATATATATATATATATATATATATATATATATATCTATATCTATATATATATATATATATATATATATATATATATATATATATATATATATATATATATCTATATCTATATATATATATATATATATATATATATATATATATATATATATATATATATATATATATATATATATATATATATATATATATATATATATATATATATATATATATATAGATATATATATATATATATATATATATATATATATATATATATATATATATATATATATATATATATATATATATATATATATATATCTTATTACCAGTCCAATCGTTTTTTCTTATGGGGAAGATGTTCTTTAATATGATCCGATATACCATAATATGAAGTTATTTTATAATTTTGGATAATATTATATTTTACCTTTACCACGACAATATTTTCTAACTTCAGCTCGGTCAGAACTCAAGTCACGGGTAGCTCCTGCCAAGGTCTATAGAATACAAGGTCTACCCATCAGCGATCCAAAATTTGTCATCTACTGCGCAGACCACCCATTGGGAGATTAATGACGTCACACCGTACCATGCTCTGATTTACCAGCCTTTGTTTTCCAGTTTCTACAGTTAGTCCACAAGGAAGCTATTCAGTGTGAAGCTCTTCTGCTTGCCAATTAACTATTTGTTGAGTCCCATTTGCAGAGTAATTGTTTTAATTACTATTGGTTTAAATGCTTCGTTGCTGTGCTGTGTATGGGTATTCTTCTAGTAAAGATAAAAGAGATGAAGGAGTAACTCTTCACAGCTTTCCCAAGCACGTGGAAACTAGAAAGCTGTGGATAAATTCATGTAAAAGGAAGGACCCTTTCAACCCTGATAATGCAATCATGAGTAGTTTAAATTTTGAACCTGATGCATTTGAAAGAAACCTGAAATATGAATTGCTTGGAGAGCCAATGCCAAAAAACCCAACGATGATTAAAGGAATGATCAATTCCAACATTATCATTACGTCTATCATAAGGCAAGGTTGAAAAGTGAAATACATTGTTGGTAAACAATATGTATTAGATTATAGATATTAAAACTAACAATATATCGGTATTTTTTTAATAAACGCATAAACACTCGATCCAATTACTCATTTTGACAAACATTTGGCAATGCATTTATATATCTTTGGTTTTGAAGTGGAGTAGATATTGTAAATGGCTACTTTTGTTATGTTTATCGGTATCAAAGAAGCAAGGTCCGTATGACTCAAAGATGTCTAAAAATGCCTATGGGTTGGACTTAGAAAGTCAGAATAAGATTATCAAATGCATGACACAGACAGTAAAATCAATGAAGGTAATTGGAAGTAAAAGTCTTCATCCATTCCAAAAAGGAGTGACAATTTCATGCGAATCTTCGCCTTATAAGAAGTAGGGGTTGTATGAATCAGATTTTTACAGTTAGGCAGATATGCGAGAAATATTTAGCAAAAGGTAAGGAGGTGTGTGTTGCGTTTATGGATCTGGAGAAACCACATGATAGAGTTGATAGGGAAGCAATGTTGAATGTGATGAGGTTATATGGAGTTGGTGGAAGGTTGTTGTAAGCAGTGAAAAGTTTCTACAAAGGTAGTAAAGCATGTGTTAAAATAGGAAATGAAGTGAGCGATTGGTTTCCGGTGAGAGTGGAGCTGAGACAGGGATGTGTGATGTCGCCGTGGTTGTTTAACTTGTATGTTGATGGAGTGGTGAGAGAGGTGAATGCTCGAGTGCTCGGACGAGGATTGAAACTGGTAGACGAAAATGATCATGATTGGGAGGTAAATCAGTTGTTGTTTGCAGATGATACTGTACTGGTAGCAGACACAGAAGAGAAGCTTGACCGACTAGTGACAGAATTTGGAAGGGTGTGTCAGAAAAGGAAGTTGAGAGTTAATGTGGGTAAGAGTAAGGTTATGAGATGTACGAGAAGGGAAGGTGGTGCAAGGTTAAATGTCATGTTGAATGGAGAGTTACTTGAGGAGGTGGATCAGTTTAAGTACTTGGGGTCTGTTGTTGCAGCAAATGGTAGAGTGGAAGCAGATGTACGTCAGAGAGTGAATGAAGGATGCAAAGTGTTGGGGGCAGTTAAGGGAGTAGTAAAAAATAGAGGGTTGGGCATGAATGTAAAGAGAGTTCTATATGAGAAAGTGATTGTACCAACTATGATGTATGGATCGGAGTTGTGGGGAATGAAAGTGATGGAGAGACAGAAATTGAATGTGTTTGAGATGAAGTGTCTAAGGAGTATGGCTGGTGTATCTCGAGTAGATAGGGTTAGGAACGAATTGGTGAGGGTGAGAACGGGTGTAAGAAATGAGTTACCGGCTAGAGTGGATATGAATGTGTTGAGGTGGTTTGGCAATGTAGAGAGAATGGAAAATGGCTGACTGCTAAAGAAGGTGATGAATGCAAGAGTTGATGGGAGAACTACAAGAGAAAGGCCAAGGTTTGGGTGGATGGATGGTGTGAAGAAAGCTCTGGGTGATAGGAGGATAGATGTGAGAGAGGCAAGAGAACGTGCTAGAAATAGGAATGAATGGCGAGCGATTGTGACGCAGTTCCGGTAGGCCCTGCTGCTTCCTCCGGTGCCTTAGATGTCCGCGGAGGTAACAGCAGTAGGGGATTCAGCAGTATGAAGCATCATCTGTGGTGGAATTGAGGGAGGTTGGGCTGTGGCACCCTAGCAGTACCAGCTGAACTTGGCTGAGTCCCTGGTTAGGCTGGATGAACGTAGAGAGTAGTCCCCTTTTTGTTTTGTTTCTTTGTTGATGTCGGCTACCCCCCCAAAATTGGGGGAAGTGCCTTGGTATATGGATGGTATATGGATGGAATATTTTTAGGACATCTGAAATACTTATGTTCCAGGTTTTATGAACGTGTTAAATTAGCAAATTCATCTGAAAAACCTAGTTTCAGGAATGAAGTCATTTGGTAATCGAACAAAGGGTTAAGACTTAGGGGTGTAGGCTTAAGAGCGGCCACCTGTATATATTATGCCAACCGACTGAGAATACGGCAGCGTACGGAGGGTCGCAAGGGGTCGTTAACCCCCTGTTAATGAAGTAGGCAACAATATGGATCGTAGGTTAGGTTATGGGGTAAAGTTTAGTTTAGTTAATGTCCATTTTAATGCATGCAGGTCGATGTGGCTGCTGATATACAAAGCCTCTGATACTCTGTCTTAGGATAAGCTATGAATGCAGCAGCCTAAGGGGGGTTTTGGGGGCTCTCAGGTAAATAAGTAGGAAAGGATGCAGGTCCTAGGTTAGATTAGGTGGCAATTCTTAGAATAGTTGGTGCCATTGTATTTATTTACCTTTTGAAATGTGGTTTATCAGTAGTTACTTCTAAATTTTTAAAACATCTTTAATTCTAAAAATAATTATTTCTCCCCGGAAGTATTTCCACCTAAATTGGTCAAAGTAACTTTAAATACACCATAAACAATTCTTGTTTGCTTTCATTTGAAATACTGTACTACAGTAAACTAATACCTATACATCAATCTTAATGCTTTAAATTCAATATAGTTTCTTGTCACCATTGATTATACTATTACCATATTTTCTATCCTTGATCTTACTATATACCCATCCATGCAAGTGTTACACAGCCAGAGCCTGGTAGTCCTTCCATATAGTTATTCTATAGTAGACATATGCAAAGTGATCATAGAACTATAAAAAATAAGAATACTAAGCATGGCCACACCTATGGCATCGCTTCACATACGATGTTACTTCTGTTTTCTTCTATCTTTAAACGTAAGTGATATATAATTTAGTAAATTATGTACAACACTTTGCAGAAAAATAATTTGCAATAATAATAAACAACTCTAAATAAATACATTATTTCCTCCAGGAAAAGTTTCCCGGTAACGCACCTTAGCGGAGACATGGTCAGGATAGTTCCAGGTTACAGGTTCCTAGTGGCTCTCTCTGACTCTCCAAAACACTGTGATTGTGGGCACACTACTAGAAGAAACGTAGTACGTGCAAAGCTCTGCAATCTGCAAAAAACTTATCATCATTAGTTACTTCCTGCCCAGAGAGCACAGCTTGCGTACTTTTACCTCTAACTTTATGGGCCTTTGTAATATACCGGGTAACCTCTTTCGTTGGGGTTTCTGAATTCCCTATTTTTATATGTTAATATTTCTAAACTTTCTTAACTCATTACAGTTAAACAAATTCTCAGTAGTATCCTCTGCCTCCCTACACAACACAACATGTCCTGTTTCTATAATTTTCCTTTAATTCTATCATATTTAACCTTGTTTTCATAACCATTACTGACTCATTGGTTTTAAGTTTTCCTATGTAGTCACTTCTGCCATTGCTATTCAAAAACCTCAGTTTAGCCATCTCTGCTTTTTTCCTTTTATTTTTCTTTCAATTTCATTTGCCACTTTACTTTTTAGGTAAATGTATGATACTTTAATTACTACCGAAACTGGAATTCGCTATACGAAATGGACGAGTGCTGGCTTGTTTGGTATTTTTCTCCAATATGTTTAATGTGGGCTGGGGCATAATAACTTGCGTATCAGTCGATTAAAATGTGACTGAAGGGGACCTATTGCGCATACTAGATTTTTGACCATTTACAAGGAGGTATCTGTCTAACTTTTTTTTTTAAACAAATTAACACCTTACAAGTACTTCTTCATAAGTTTCTGGATATTGTTTTACAACAGCCATTTTTTTTCCCAACTTAATGACCATCACGTAAAGAGGTCTCCAAGAGGGAACTTATGCCCTTGTGGCCGCAGGGGCATAAAAACAATTAGAATATCGCCAGCGTATCCCTGCGTGTTGTAAGAGGCGACTAAAAGGGACAAGACGAGGGTGCTGCAACCCCCCTCTCCTGTATTATAATCCTCTGAGACATCAAAGAGGTGGAGCTGGGGGGAGAGTGACAACTCCCACCACTCTAGTTTTGTGGTGTTTGAATGTGCGTGGATGTAGTACGATAGAGAGTAAAAGATGTGAGATTGGAAGTATGTTTATGAATAGAAGGATGCATATATTGGCTTTGTGTAAGACAAATATAAAAGGGAAAGGTGAAGTGATGTTTGTTGAAATGTCTGGTAGAGTGTCTGGGATTGAAAAAGGAAGAGCAGGAGAAGGTGTGGCTTTATTGCTGAGTGAATGGCTGACAGATAAAGTAGTGGAATGGAAGGAGATATCTTCTAGGTTAATGTGGGTAAGGGTTAGGTTGGGTAGGGAATGCTGGGCTTTTGTCAGTGCATATGGGCCAGGTTACGAGAAAGGTGAAGAAGAGCGGAATGAGTTCTGGAATGAATTAACTAGGTGTGTAGAAGGACTGGGTAGAAGGAATTATGTAGTTGTCATGGGTGATTTGAATGCTAGAGTGGGCGCTGGAGAGGTAGAAGGTGTCATCGGGAAGTATGGCGTACCAGGTGAAAATGAGAGTGGTGAGAGACTGGTAGATATGTGTGTTGAGCAAGATATGGTAATAAGTTCTAGCTTTTTCAAAAAGAAAGATAAGGACAAGTATACATGGGTAAAAGTGGCAAATGGAAGAGTGGTAGAAAGGGCGTTAACGGATTATGGGTTGATAACTATAAGAATGTTTGGAAGATTGAAAGATGTGCACGTGTTTAAGGGTATAGCTAACTGTATGTCTGATAATTTTTTGGTGGAAGGAAAAATTGTAGTAGCAAAAGAGTGGGGGAATAGAGAAGGTGGATGTAAAAGGGAGCTAGTGAGGGTTGAAGAGCTAATAAAACCGGGGGTAAAAAGTAAATATCAAGAAAGGTTGAAAATGACATATGAGGAAGTGAAAGTAAGAGAAACTGGTAATTTAGAGGAGGAGTGAAGGTTAGCAAAAGAAAATTTTGTTTGGATTACAAGTTATGTGTATGGCAAGAAGTTTGTTGGAGGTAGCATGAGGAAGGGCAGTGAATGGTGAAATGAAGGAGTGAAGGTAAAAGTGGAAGAGAGAAAGAGTGCTTTTGAAGAATGGCTGCAGAGTGATAGTGTAGAGAAGTATTAAAAATATAGAGAGAAAAAGGTAGAAGTAAAACGAAAGGTAACTGAGGCAAAGGGGGTAGCTGACCTGAGGTGGGGTCAGGGATTGGGTCATTCATAAAAAGAGAATAAGAAGTTTTGGAAAGAAGTGAAGAAAGTAAGGAGGCCTGGTTCAAGAATTGCAGAGAATGTGAAAGATGGAAATGGAAGGTTGTTGAAAGGAGAGGAGGCAAGGAAAAGGTGGGCGGAATATTTTGAAAGTTTACTGAATGTTGAGGATAATACGGAGGCGGATATAATTGCTGTTGCAGGTGATGAGGTGCCGGTGATGGGAGATGAGAATGAGAGAGAGATTACAAGATATGAAGTGAGGAGAGCACTAGATGAAACGAGAGTAGGAAAAGCATCTGGTGTGGATTGTGTGAGAGCTGAGATGTTGAAGGAAAGGTGTGTGACTGTACGTGAATAGTTGGTGAGATTGTTTAATATGTGTTTTGTGTTATCATTGGTACCAGTAGATTGGGTTTGTGCGTGTATTGTCCCACTATATAAGGGTAAGGGAGATGTGCATGAGTGTTGTACTTCAAGGGGTATTAGTTGATTGAGTGTGGTGAGAAAAGTGTATTGTAGAGTACTGATTAATAGGATTGAGGATAAAACAGAGAATACAATCTTAGAAGCACAGGGTGTTTTTTATAAGAAGTAGGGGTTGTATGAATCAGATTTTTACAGTTAGGCAGATATGCAACAAATATTTAGCAAAAGGTAAGGAGGTGTATGTTGCGTTCATAGATCTGGAGAAAGCATATGATAGAGTTGATATGTAAGCAATATGGAATGGGATGAGGTTATATGGAGTTGATGGAGGGTTGTTGCAAGCAGTGAAAAGTTTCTACAAAGGTAGAAAAGCGTGTTTTTTTAGAGGAAATGAAGAGAGCGGTTGGTTCCCGGTGAGAGTGGGGCTGAAACAGGGATGTGGGATGTCACTGTAATTGTTTAACTTGTATATTCATGTAGTGGTGAGAGAGGTGAATGCTCGAGAGCTTGGATGAGGATTGAAACTGGTAGACGAGAATGACCATGAATGGTAGGTATATCAGTTGTTGTTTGCGGAAGATACTCTACTGGTTGCAGACGTGGAAGAGAAGCTTGGCCGATTAGTGACAGAATCTGGAATGGTGTGTGAAAGAAGGAAGTTGGGAGTTAATGTGGGTAAGAGTAAGGTTATGAGATGTACGAGAAGGGAAGGTGGTGCGAGGTTGAATGTCATGTTGAATGGAGAGTTACTTGAGGAAATGGATCCGCTTTAATAATTATGGTCTTTAGTTGCAGCAAACTGTGGAGTGGAAGAAGATGTACGTCAGAGAGTGAATGAAGGATGCAAAGTGTTGGTGGCAGTTAACAGAGTGGTAAAAAATAGAGGGTAGGGCTTGAATGAGAAAGTGATTGTGCCAACTGTGAAGTATGGATCGGCGTTGTGGGTAATGAAAGTATCAGAGAGACAGAAACTGAATGTGTTTGAGATGAAATGTCTAAGGAGTATGGCTGGTGTATCTCGAAATAGTGAAGGTGAGAACGCGTGTAAGAAATGAGTTAGCAGCTGGAGTGGATATGAATGTGTTGAGGTGGTTTGGCCATGTTGAGAGAATGGAAAATGGATGTCTGCTAAAGAAGGGGATGAATGCAAGAGTTGATGGGAGAGATATAAGAGGAAGGGCAAGATTTGGGTGGATGGATGGGGTGAAAGAAGCTCTGGGTGATAGGAGGATAGATGTGAGAGAGGCAAGAGAGCATGCTAGAAATAGGAATGAATGGCGAGCGATTGTGACGCAGTTCCGGTAGGCCCTGCTGCTTCCTCTGGTGCCTTGGATGACCGCGGAGGTAGCAGCAGTAGGGGATTCCGTATGAAGCTTCATCTGTGGTGGATAACGGGGGAGGGTGGGCTGTGGCACCCCTAGCAGTACCAGCCGAACTTGGTTGAGTCTCTTGTCAGGCTGGGAGGAACGTAAAGAGGAGAGGTTCCCTTTTCTGTTTAATTTGTTTGATGTCGGCTACCCCCCAAAATTGTGGGAAGTACCCTGGTATATGTAAATATGTATGTTTAATTTGAGCTGTGGCATAATAAATTGCATATTGGTCGATTAAAGTGTGAAGTATGTTTACATCTGAGAGACTGAAGGGGACTTATTGGCCATTTTAGTATTCTGTGCATTTACAATGGTGTATCTGTCTAGCATTTTTTTTAAAATTAATAACACCTTACAAGTACTTCTTCATAAGTTCCCGGATATCGTTTTACAAAAGTCATTTTTTTTCCAGCTTAATGACCATCATGTAAAGAGGACTCCAAGAGGGAAATTAAGGGAAGTACATCAAACTATTTCAAAATTTAGTGTAATTTAATTTATATCGGCAATTGATTATGATGGAAATGCTCTCTGTTCAGTTTAAAGATATTGTTAAGCTTAAGAAATTGAAGAATTACATCGAAATAATACCTCAATTTTCTATTGAACAGCAAAAAAGAAAAAAAAAAAGAAATAAATAAATAAATAAAAAGGGAACGTGCCTAGTCAATCATAACGTAAGGAATTATTTGTGATTTACTTTATCATAATTTAAGGATTTATTCATGATTTACGTTTAGTTTGTATTCTAGGAAGGCAGGGACCGGCCGGCGGTTGTGACCTGGGAAGGTTTGTGTCCGGGGGAGCTTAGTGACCTGGAAGTGGGTGGAGGGGCTTGCTCCCCTGCTTGGGGTTGTGACCTGGGTAGGAGGTTCCGGGTGCATTCCCCCACCCGACTGTGGGTTGCGACCTGGGAACTATTAGCTTAGGTTAGGTGGGTTTGTTAGGTTTTGTACCCTTTCACAAATCTCGAAAGTTTTAAATAATCACATTTTGTTTGTTCTTTGCCACTTAATTATATTATTATTATTATTATTATTATTATTATTATTATTATTATTATTATTATTATTATTATTATTATTATTATTATTTGCTAAGCTACAACCCTAGTTGGAAAAGCAGGATGCTCTGAGCCCAGGGGTTCCAACAGCGAAAATAGCTCAGTAAGGAAAGGAAATGAAGAAAAATAAAGCAAAAAAAAATCATTAAAATAATTATCTTCTATATAAACTATAAAAACTTTAACAGAACAAAAAGAAGAGAATTAAGATAGAATAGTATGCCCAAGGGTACCTTCAAGCAAGAGGACTTTAACCCAAGACAGTGGAAGACCATGGTATAAAGACTATGGCACAACCCAAGATTGGAGAACAATGGTTTCATTTTGGAGTGTCCTTCTCCTAGAAGACCTGCTTACTATAGCTTAAGAAACTCTTCTACCCTTACAAAGAGGAAAGTGGCCGCTGAACAATTACAGTGCAGTAAGAAATTTTTTTTTTTTGGTAATCTCAGTGATGTAAGGTATATGAGGTCGAGGGAAATATGTAAAGAATAGACCAGACTATTCGGCGTGTGTGTGTGTGTGTGTGTGTTTTTGTGTGTGTAGGCAAAAGGAAAATGAGCCGTAACCAAAGAAAATTATCTATTGTAGTACTGTCTGGGAAGTCAAAAGACCCCATGAATCTCTAGTGGTAGTATCTAAGCGGGTGGCTGGTGACCAGGCTAACATACTACCTATAATGAACCATATATTTTTCCAACTGGTTATCTTGTGCTTATTCTGCATTTCTGATCATTGTTATTGCTATTATTGCTAAAAATCACTCGGTTATGACATTTTCGCTCCCCCAAAATACAGGGTTTCCCACTGGGGTCCCCAGATTTTTTTTCATATTAGGGGGGTCCAAAAACTCATAAGCGGGTGGTTTGCCCCAATGATTATGGTCAGAAATGCCTAAAACAAAAGATAGCGAGCGTGAAAAATATATGGTTCATGTATTTGGCTAGAAATTAGAGTATCATATATTTACCATTTTTTATTTCTTTTTTTAGTTTTTACTTTTTACACTTGGTTACTTCTCCAATTTTAATCATACTTATTGCATATTTCTATTATCCTTTTTCCCCAACACTCCTCATATGGTTCTCTTATTTAATCTTCCACTACCCCCTTAAGTAGTCGTTGGTCATCTGATGTTATGATGTTGTAAAAAAGCATCACCTTTTTATATCCAACTCTATTTTCTATTGAATTTAGTTCGCTTGTTCAAGAGTTGATGCGTAACCTTTGCAACAGCACCTGTATGGAAAATACTTGTTCAGAGAGTCTTTAAACCAAACTCTATCATGATCATATTCAAATATTCATTTTAGGTTCACTCGTAGACAAAAGGAGATCCATGTAGAATTTTTCATTTGTCGGTAATATTGATAAAAAAGCTTAAGAAAAAATAATACTAAACATTTGGTTGTTTCTGGTTGGTCATAATAATATTATTTTGTGAATAGATTACCATTTTTACAGGTTTTTCGCTCAATTGTTTCATTGATAAGGAAGAACCCCCCTCAACATGTGCATTTTTTCTTATCGGTTTTCTTCCGATTCATAGTGAAAATAAACGTTATAGCAACGTGATAGTTTTGTTCATCAACGAGAGAGTAATACAAAAAAAATTAAGCCTTTGTATTATAACTATACAAAGAATTTACATTCATAAAATAAACAAAAGTCAGAAACTTTGTACGGTGCATTACTCTTGCTGGAGATTCTCTTAGTCGGTAATTTTTACCTAAGAAATTAGAAGTTGATTGTGAAATAAGATGTTATAGAAACGTAATAGTTACGTTCAACAAAAACAGACTAATGCAAAAATTACATTGCATTCAGTAAGGTTCAGCATTATCATTAAATAAAGCATTTGCTTTTATTATATAAGCAAAAGTCAATAGCTTTGTAAGGTGGATGACTTTTGCAGGAGGTTCTCAGGTTCTCTTATTAGGTAATTTTTGCCTAAAAAAACACAAGTAGATGGTAAAATAAGACGGTATAAGAACGTAATACTTACGTTCAAGAATCAAAGAGTAATATAAAAATGGTATAGCATTCAATAATGCTCTGTAATTGCATCACAAAAAAAAAAACACTTGAATTCATCATATAACACAAGTCAATATCTTTGCAAGCTGGATGCCTTTTGCAGGAAGATCTCTTATTTGGTAATTTTTGTCTAAGAAACCGTATGTCGACAGTGAAAAAAGACGTTATAGCAAAGAGATAGGTACGTTCAACAATCACAGAGTAGTGCAATAATTGTAATGTATTTAGTATGGTTTTGCATCATGGGTTACCTTAGTCATTAGCATTCATACCAAAGGCAACACCCAATTACTTTGTAAGACGGAGGATTTTCTCACCGTGAATACCACTTGGGCCTTATATAGAAATTAACATTCGCCTTATTTTCACTATAAGGCAACGGGAAAATAACGTGGTGTGTTTGCTGGGTAACAGTTTGGTAACCTCAGTGTTGTCAGGTGTATGAGGATAGAGGAACATGGGGGAAGAATAGGCCAGTCTATTCAGTATATGTATAGGCAAAGAAAAAATGAGGCGTAACCGGAAACAGGGGTCCAATGTACCACTGTCTGGCCAGTCAAAAGACCACATAACTAAGATAGATTTTTTTTTAATAATTATTCAATGTATTTTTTCTGCACCTGCTGATGTTCTCAAAGTTTACTTCGTGTATTATTTCAAATCGGTGTCTTTAACACGAGAAGAAGCGTTCTTTATATGATATCCACAAGAGTTGTTCCAATAAAAAACTTTATTAAGAAATATTAGACAACACGAACAAAAGGAAAATCAGAATCCCTGGTGAGCTCAGGAAAAATTAAAGCATTTAAGGAATGTTCTATGAAATATAAACCAGGCAAAAATCTTCCTCAATTGGTCTCGACATAAATGCGTCACATCTCTCAAGGCTGATTATCAAGCAGAGATGCTTTATCTGGCGGCGTAAGGAACCCCCCCCCCCCTCTCCCTCACGGATGCGTTCCCTGTGTCTGAGGTAAGAATAAAAACAAGCTGTGGGGTAGATGGCGCAACTGGAATTTCATTTTATTATTATACGAACTCATTCATTCATCTCTCACAGGCAACGAATACTCCCCAGCACCTTCTTCACTTAGTCTTTTGAATGCAGTTCCTCGCTAATTACCCACGTTTGCATATTATACCGTTTCATTGCCAAGAGTCAGTGTTGCCAGAGGTCTTTGACTTTTTTATTTTGCCTTCGTTTCTCGCATTATTACCACACTATCTGCAATTTGTTTATTTAGCATGAAATCTTAAGAAAGATAAGTTTGTGGTAAATTACCCGCTAAGGTATTTTTGTTACACAAACATAAAATTTGTATATTGATAAGAACTGCAACTATTATTTTTTTCTTTTACATTATTATTCTTGTTGTTGGTGCTTATTATGATTATTTTAATCATTGTCCTTACTCGACATGTTAAGTAAGCACTTGATTGTTCATTGCAATACTTTGATCGGGATGTAAATTAGGATATAAATTCTATCTTCCGAAATGGTAAAATCTGATATTGTATTTACTTGATGAAATTACTCTATAAAATAGATATAACGTAATTTTACACCTTTAAAACTTTTATTGCTGTTATTTTATGGTATGATATGCGTTAGCAATTACCCATCTGGACATGTAATTAACATTTCATGATAAAAGAATTATTTTAACCTGGCATGAACTCTCAATTAACTTTAATAAATCTAAAATATCGATTTTTTAACTTTATAAGCATAGTTATTTCCAATATAATGCTATTAATCTTAAAGAAAAGATATATATATATATATATATATATATATATATATATATATATATATATATATATATATATATATATATATATATATATATATATATATATATATATATATATATATATATATATATATATACACACACACACATATATATATATATATATATATATATATATATATATATATATATATATATATATATATATATATATATATATATATATATATATGGCTATTTTTCCATATAAAAGGTTCTCTCTATTTCATAATTCATAAAAATTTTTAAATGATAATGAATTATTAGAGAAATCAATAAATTTTTATTTGATTTGAAGAATAAATACTGTCGATGCCTCTTATTTCTCTTTGAGGTAGTAAGTTGGCCATGGCACCAGTCACCAGTTGAAATACTATCGCTAGAGAGTTATGGGGTCTTTTGACTGGTCTGACAGTAGTACAATTCACCCTTCTCTCTGGTTACGGTTCATTTTCCTTTCACCTGCACTCACACAGACCGAATAGTCTGGCTTATTTTTTACATTTTTTCCTTTGTCCTCATAATCCTAACATCACTGTTTCTCCAGGTCACCAAACACGTTGTTGCATCAAGTCTTTTATTAGAACAGGATTCAACCTAAAATACAAAAACTTGTTTCAGCCAATACATCAATGTTCAATCCCAAAATTCCACCATTTATACAGAATCATTTAAAATTCTATACATGTCCAGTGGTAACAAAATTTGTTCAAATATTAGCAGCTAGTAATAAATTCAATTCCGTTATTTAAATATAGATATAAATATACTCTTAGCATCACAAGCGAATTAATACAATTTAGCACTTACATCATTTACGACATCGGCGGCCTGGGAATTCATTAAACCCAACCAATTAACTTCTCGAACGGTGCTTCCGTCCTTTTATTTAACTGCACATATTTACAAAACTTCAAATACTACACACACATAGCAACCAATTCATAATATGATATAGCACAGTCCCAACACACAAATAGTAAAATATAACAGTGCATCGTTTAAACATCATAACACAAATTACCGAGTTATACCAACACGCCGCCTGCTGCAAATCTTAGTAACAAGACAACTTTATTGAACACCAGTTAAAATCCCACAATTTATGCATAATTTGATACCTCGTAATCACTTTGACAATGAGTACAATCGTACTGAAAAGTATTCATCAACAATATAAATAATCGTACATATTAGGTCACACTAACCCCTAAACCAAGTAATACCCACCTCATATCAGGAGCAACTGATCACGTGACCATCACCACCACAAACGTCAACCAGTATGTCCAAAGACAGCCACCGTCCTGGAAACCTTCACCAGTAGTCTCTAACGCGCATGTGCAAACAAATGAATTTTAATATGCACAGACTATATTAACCAACATAACCAACACCAATAATTATCATTATAAAATTATAATGATACAATCACTAAGATTACCTTTTCGTAATGCTAGGAGAGACTCTAGCCATGGTAAGCACCTCATCTAGGAGAAAGACAATCCAAAATCAGACCATTGTTCTCTAATCTTGGCAAGTGCCATAGCCTATGTACCCTGGCCGTCCACTGTCTTGGGTTTGAGTTTTCTTGCTGGAGGGTGCGCTTGGGCACAACATTCTATCATATTTCTCTTCCTCTTATTTTGTTAAAGTTTTTAAAGCTTATAGATAAGATATTTATTTTGATGTTGTTGCTCAAACATAAAATATTTTATTTTTCTTTGTTTCCTTTCCTCACTGGGCTATTTTCTCTGTTGGAGTGCCTTGACTTATAGCATCCTGCTTCTCCAACTAGGCTTGTAGCTTAGCTAGTAATGATAATAATAATATGGAAATTATTTTCTATTGACAGCGTTTCCTTAAAGAGAAATTAAAGTGTAGGAAGAAGCAATACTCTACTGGAGAAGTTCGTTTCATCTAAAAAGAAAATGTTTGGAATTAAGAGTCCCATTTATTCTTCTTTAGCAAATGCGTATTGATATACCTAAGATCAGCGTACTTTTCAATATTCTATTACATCCTTTGTCACTTCCTTTCTTACAAATAATTCCATGATTTCAACTTATATTTCGCAGTACATTATTTTTCTATATTACCCATTTATTCATCGTGGATTGTACCCACAAAGACTTCGTACCCAGCCATGAAAGAGAAAGAGAAGGAAATTCCGAATAAGAATCGTGAAAAAGATGAGAAAAGAACAAAGCTGGTTCCCGAAAGCCCCCATCACCCCCCTAACGGATCCGGCCAGGATATTCGCCTTATCTCTCTCTCTCTCTCTCTCTCTCTCTCTCTCTCTCTCTCTCTCTCTCTCTCTCTCTCTCTCTCTCTCTCCCAGGAAATACAAATCCTTGGTATCCCCTTCTGTGACCCGAAAAGAATACCCTTTACCGTAAAGAATAATGATTATGTGATCAAAAACGCCTCAGATGTGAAGACCCTCAATATTGGTAATAACCCTAAAAGATTTCAGCTTTCCGTGTCCCCTTCATACTCATCCTTCTCGTTACCTCCTCCTTGCTTCGCCTCCTTATCCTAGTCGTACTTACCCTCCTCATGGCGATGTGCATCCTCCCTCACTATAATTTACTCAGATTCTTTTGTTTTGCTTCAGAAAAGGAAGAAGATATTTCAAGCGCCAGGTTGCGTTCTTTCAAGCAAACGATATTATATTTAAATGGTGCAAGAGAATGGGACAATTTTATTAGCGATTTATGATACATCATCATAAACTGTTTACATATTTATAAAGGACAAAATATAGTTTCTAAATCATATAAGGAAATAAAATGTTTGGTTGTTTATAAAACACCTATAAAAATAAGAAAAAAATGAGAATAATGGATAAGGTCATATACAACTATAATTTTCTTGATCTTGGGAAAAGAAAAATATCTCTGCACCTTATAACTCACAACTGAAGTGTCCTCATATTCCTGAAAACAGTCTAACGGTGCAGATTATGACTATATTCAACAAGAAACTTTCACTTGATTTTACAAACACCAAACATGGTACAAATGATGCACATGATGTATCTTTTTAAAAGAAAAGTACGTGATCAAACTAGAAACCCAAGAATGTCACTAGTTTTTGAGATGGCAGCCTCCAAAAAAAAAAAAAAAAAAAAAAAAATAACATTCACTGAAATGTGCTAATAATCAAAACTTCGTTATTTATGTATACTAAGAGAAAGACCTCAATGGTGTATATTGAATTCTAATATGGTTGTCGGTTTTCAAATGAGAGGTATTATGGGATTTTAATAATAATAATAATAATAATAATAATAATAATAATAATAATAATAATAATAATAATAATAATAATAATAATAATAATAATAATAATACAGCTGAATGCTAATCACATATAGTTTTATTGAGAGAGATGGAGCTTATTTTGAGAAAAATCTAAAGCGCATAATATCTAAACTCTGAAAATATACCTTATATAATGCTTCTCTTTCCAGGTGAAATGAAACTCGCTCTGTGGTGAAATATAACAAGATTAATATCGGATGTTGTGAGTTTTTCCTTTCTATTACTAAAACTATATCATAGAATTTTCTTCTTGTTATGATGATGGATGTAGGATTTATTGTTGGGTTTACATACAATCCTGTAGATTTGTTGGTAGCGATAACGGTAGATGTTGCCATATTTTGGCCCAAATTTATTTCTATTTGTGAAGATAGTCAATACTCGTTGTAATGGGTCACAGCGAGTAATGTTAGTCTATGGCGCTAGACAGTTAATTAGGTAAGTGAAAGACAGAACTTTAACCCCGGAAGGAAGAGACACATTTGTCACTTGGAAGAAGGAAGGTTATAAAAATCCTTTACCGGTATATGTGGCTTTTAGTGAACCTAAAATAACTAACTAAATTTTCTTTGATTTTAAAAGCTTCCAAGGTTTTCTTCTCTTATCTTATAAAAATTTTGAATTTAACACAACGAATGGAAATTCACACTGCCATTCTCACAAACAATTCACATATAATCTTAGTTTGCACAATTTTAAAAATCATGTCCTCAAAGTCGAGAAACACCAGTTGGTATCCGAACAGAAATATTAATAGGAGTTGCATAATAAGATTCCGCCGACCAGCTAGACGAAAAGTCATCCGATTCAGGGATGTCATCGAAATGTAATAAGATGTTTTCAGGTGATTTCTGTAACTACAAGCGTCTTTGAGCCTTCTTTTATCGGGTACATTTTGGTTTAATTTGCTTTTAATATCAGTATCCAGAAACACTGCTCAATGGAGTTTTGCAATACAGAATATGTTATAGTTGTACGTTAGACGTGGAAAAAGGAGGAAAATTCAAGAGTAATGATTGAATACATCAAAAGAGATATGTGGTTAAATATGTTTAATTCACCAGAATAAAAATGGTAAACGTCTTATTTCCTGGGTGATATACAGTAGACTCAACATAATATCCTTCTTGTAATATTTGATTTTTGTATGTTGGGGGGTTTCCCGTATATATTTACCACGACTTTAAGAGCAGTTGTCACAAAAAAAAAAAAAAAAAAAAAAAAAAAAAAAGGAAAAGAATAGCCTCTTCAAAACGTTAATATCCTCCTTTCATAGTAAAATATCCTAATATATATTTCATTTTTTCCAAGTTCATTGTCTTTATCGTTCATTACAATCCCTCTCACCTTTCATATTCTTCCATTCTCCGATCCTTCAATTAATATCTTCTTTTTATTCTACCATTTTCTTATTATTATTCCATAGCCTTCACAAAATCTAAGCTCTAGAAATAAGAAAATCTCATCCGCAGAACAAGAGAACAATAAGAGAAATGCATAACATCTTCAATGTAAAAATCTTAGGAGTTATGTGTCAGCGAAGGCCATCAATCTACAAAGTTTGAGTTTTAATTGGTTCCTGAAATAAGACAATTTATGCGGTGAATCTGAGGCATAAGTAACAACGTATCCTATCATGCTACATATTAAGGTGGTGGTTTTTCTCGCACACACACACACACATATATATATATATATATATATATATATATATATATATATATATATATATATATATATATATATATATATATATATATATATATACATATATGAAATATATACATGTTTATCGATAATTCATATACATATGTTCTTTATATATACTTATATATATTTGTACATATGTACACACACACACTCATACTGGACAAAACACACACACACACACACACACACACACACATATATATATATATATATATATATATATATATATATATATATATATATATATATATATATATATATATATATATATATATATATATATACAGTATATATATACATAGGCTATTGATTTATTTCGTGGAAAGCGGAGTCTCAATATGAATAATAGTACCAGAGCTATTATATATATGTTTATTACTGAGTTTTCGGAAAATCTATTTCTATCTCACAGCCTAAAAGAAAATGAAGATATATTGTCTAAGTTAGAAAAAAAAATCAAAATGAACACTAAAACTTTATGAGGTAAAATACAAATGCCTTGAAACTATAAAATCAATCTAAATATACAATAACAGGTGAAAGTGCCAGCGCTATAAACTGACATACGTCGTCTGTCGTCCCAGGTTTGGTTTAAGCTGGTGATGGAATAGTGCCTCCATTATCACTAGGTCAAGGTTACTCTGCGAAGTGGCAAAGATGGAAAAAATTTCCTTGGATAGCTGAATGGGGTGGTTTTGCTATGGTATAATTATTAAGGAACACATCATTGTAACATGGCAAAATTTTTGGTTCCGGTAATAGGTCCAATAACGAAAAATGAATATACAGTGAAGGACTTTTTCATTTACTACAGAAATTTCTAACATAAACTTGAGATAATATACAATGGCAAACTTCGATATGGAGTTAATTTTTCACTATTACTCCTTAGACTGAGACAATATATATCTGCGTGGATGGGCTGTTAGGAGACGGAGAACAAGTGAATGATTTTATAAGAATTATATGAAGGAACTTCTGGGATTATCTGCTAAAGATTGATTGTTATTATTTGATAAAAAAAAAAAAAAATATGGACAGGTTGATGGTTGTACCCCAATGGAGCCTAGTATCACAAATGCCTTTCTTGCCTATCATGAAAACATCTGGTTAAATGAATGCCCTCTTGATTTTAAACCTCTTTTTAATAGACGGTATGTCAACAACACGTCTTTATTATTTCGAAGCCCATAGAAAAGTACGAGCAGTCCTGGATCAAATGAAAGTTAAGTGTCAATCCTTTTAAGGCTTATTATTGTATGTGTAGCATACAATAACAAGCCCTGAATGCGGGAATATAAAATAACAGTATTTTATCCTAACAGTCTTATAAAATGTTACATAATTGATAAGTAAATGCGAAAACAATGCCGCTTCATAATAATTTTAGCATATCTATCAAATATTTTCTTCTTATTTGATGTCCCGAGAGTATTAACAAATGGAATTTACATCGTTAATGGGATGGCTGAAATCTTTCTGTTTGGCGAGACGTATGTTAAGTGATTGTGTTGATATTGCAACTAACAGTTGGTTTCCAAGATTTGTATCAGTGAGTCTTCAGCGCAAGCGATTCTTTGCTAGGGTAAGCTTTGAAAAGAATTGATCACAACAGTATGTAGTTCCAGATATCGATGCATATTTCAGTGCATGCCTCCTTAAAGATGGAAAAATTTCTGCCTTTACATACCGTCTATAGAAGGGAGAGATTGTTGTACCTAACTTTCAATTCATCATCACTTTCCAGTTGAATTAATTCTAGTTGTAGGTCAGAGGGGATATCTGCTGGGTTTACATTAAATGGTGTAGCTAAGATGTTTAGCTCCTGTTGTTTAATTTTAACATCCCTGAATCTTTCAGTAAATGTCTCAATTAATTTGGCACATTCATCAGCATACTCGGATGTTGAACAAGGATTTCCTGATAGCAAGGTAGGGAAATGCACTGTGTTATTGTTTCCAAGTTGCATTTTCCTCAGTTTTAATTCGACTTCAAATGAGTTCACATTTGAAAGCAGTTACATGAGAAACTAAGTTGTCTCTTGAAGACTGATATCTACGTGCGAGATCACAAAGCCACTTATCATCACTGAGTTATATATCAGGTCTTCCCTTCATCTCCATGAATAGCTTTATTTGCTCCTGAAGTGTGTAAAATCGCATGAGCAGGTTTCCACGACTTAATTAACGAACTTCACAATAATAGATAAAGTCACTATACTCAGTCTCAAGGTCACTCAGTATTTTTTTAACTGTCGGCAGTTTAATCGTTTGCGTTTGGTAAAATTAATGGAAGATACTACCACTGACATAACTCTGTTGTTGTATAAGGTAGTGACATATATTTAAATTATTAGAGTCAATACCAACACGACCCAGTTCAATTTTAACATAAGCTACTAACTTGTTTCTTTGAAGCAATCATGGCTGGAGCTCCATTAGTAACTAAGCCACTGAACTCTTCCAATGTCAATCCAAATCTGTTCATTGATGATTTGAGTCTCTCAAACAAGTCTTTGCCAGTTGTAGTTAAGCCACGAATTAAGATAGCCAGCTGAGCAGTATTTGTTAATTATGTTGTTTAATCTGTTACATAGTCGGTTATTGTTCTTTGAAGTCCTTTCATTGTCTTTAGCCATGTCACCAGTCCTATAGGAAACAGTTATACGTGACAAACTAACTTTCTCAAACAATTTAGCCTTTTTTGGTACTGGGAACTCCGCAGCAGCAGCCATGCACTCTTTTATAGACTTCCCTCCTACATAGGGTTTCAACTTCTTTGCATTTAGCTCACACACAAACACAAAAAAAAAAATACTCTGAAGAATTTCATCTTTATAGCAATAAGGACTGGATAAAGTGGCTTGTTGGGATTCCAAATCCTTGTTGAGGACATTTACTTTACACACAGGTTATTGCCCTTATAACTCCCTTAATTAAGCATGCTTTGAATTATAGTGCCGCTCGACATTTTTTTTTTTCAACACAGCCAATGCCTCTCCACAGAAAAACACACTGGTTTCTCCTGTACCTCAATAAAGAAAATAGTCATTTGACCAATTCCTTTGAAATGCTTGACTTTCGCCATCAACATTCCTCTTTTTTACAGTTGCCAATTTTGACAACTGTATGCAAGGAAAATGTCTACCGAGTTTGCAGTGCTACAAAAAATCTTCGCCAGTGCTTAACAGTAACTTTAGTGTAGTCTAAATTGAATAAGAACTGAAACTTCATCTGCAATGCAAAGTAACCAGTATCAAACGCGTAGAATCCGTAGATGAGCCTCTTTTCCATACAAGATCTGACGAAAAACGTAAGGGTACGCAAAAGTTGTGTGTATTTAGAAAATTTAGCTGGATAGGAAATATTAGCCTTATGAAAATAAATATATGAATCTTTTGAACTTTTATTTTATCAGTTTAATGTAGCTGTCACAATAATTTGATCAGTGTATTTAGACTTTCTTTGAATTTTTCTACTCATATATATATATATATATATATATATATATATATATATATATATATATATATATATATATATATATATATATATATATATATATATATATATATATATAAAACAATAAGTAGAGAATTATAAATAAAGTTATTGATGAAACCCACAGACTATAGTAAAAAGTCGGAAAAACTTGTCAACATGAAGGATCCGATACACCATGCAAGGTTAAATACCCTCTAGGATAGTCATTTCAACTGAAGGGAGGATGGTAGGAATGGTTTTGAGAAAAAAAAAGAATCAGAAAAGGAAAACACAACCTCTTGATAAACAACCATGCATCCATGATCCTTCTATTAAGCCTGTCCAACACACAATTTAAAAAAAAAAAACAAGAGGAAGAAAAAAAAGAATAAAATAGAAAAGTGTACCCGAGTGTACCCTTAAGCAAGAGTACTCTAACCCAAGACAGTGAAAGACCATAGTACAGAGGCTATGGCAGTACCCAAGACTAGAGAACAATGGTTTAATTTTAGTGCCCTTCTCCACGAAGAGCTGCTTACCATAACTAAAGAGTCTCTTCTACCCATACCAATAGGAAAGTACATTTGAACAATTGCAGTACATTAATTAACTCCTTTGGTGAAGAATTATTTAGTATCTCATTGTTGTCAGTTGAATGAGGGAAAACGAAAATATGTAAAGAGTAGGCTAGACTCTTCTGTGTATGTTAGGCAAAGAAAAAATAAGCCGTAACCAGAGAGAGGGATCCAATGCATAACTGTCTGGCCAGTCAAAGTATCCAATAACTCTGTTGTGGTAGTATCTCAACGGGTGGCTGGTGCCTTGGCCAACCTACAGCCTATATATATATATATATATATATATATATATATATATATATATATATATATATATATATATATATATATATATATATATATATATATATATATATATATATATATATATACAGAAAGAGAGAGAGAGAGAGAGAGAGAGAGAGAGAGAGAGAGAGAGAGAGAGAGAGAGAGAGATTTCATGAATGAAAGATTTCAGATGTAAACCAGGAATATGTTTATTGAAAAACATTTATATTTTTTTCTGTCTTGTTATAACCACTACTTTTGAGTAGTAAAAGTGCCAAGTAAATCATTTATTATTATTTTTTTTTTTAAAGAACTTCTAAGATGATATGTTTTCCTGTTCCCTTATCTTTCGGTTCTCATGATTTTTTACGATATTTATTGTAACTAATTTTTTTTTTATCACTCCGTATTGAGCGAAAGTTCCACGTAAAATAGAACCTTCATTAAGAACAATTTTTTTTTATATAAAGTATTTCGTCCAATGAGAAAACACGTATGCAATATAATAATCCCTCGCTACCATCCCATAAAAACTAATTTTTCTTTTATTGCAAATGAGGGAAACATTAAAACAAATTCCAGCCAAGTAACCATGTATCTCATTCTGTTGTGTCAACTTCTGACAGCCCCCGAATACTGAATTCTCCGGCTGAATAAATTCATCTCGGGAAGTTGCAACGACTTAAAGTTAGGCGTCATGGACACAGAAAATGGGAATAGTTAAGTCAGAATTGGTGATGAAGTAGTTGGGTCTCTGCTTGAAATCTTCCATATCTGGAAG
>NC_090734.1:103558141-103570641 GCF_036898095.1 Palaemon carinicauda
CAGTATGTCATTTTTAGAGGGGGAGCCATGTACCAACCGTGTTTCACACAATTGTACATAATTGTTTTGTATATATTATGCTTGTATCTGCGCTCTTCCCTCGCACTAAAAAGAACCTGAATGATCATGTCTCCGGTTTTGCTCTGTAATATTGTCTGTCTCTCGAACATGTGATGTCCTGTTGCCTTGAGGTTTTGTATATAAAGGAGAGTGTTCCTTAATAAACAACTCAGTTGATTGCATCCTGCCTTTGAGTTCACAACCTTCTTTCGGCTCGTCACAAGACTCATTTCCTCTCGTATTGCACATATATAATAAAGCATAAAAGTGTATGAAAAAACACATCCATAGTTATGAACATGGACTCTCCTTCCTTTCTAGTAGCAAATCAAATGTATTTAGAGGAACTCCTTTGAGTAAGGCCACCCATTAATATGGGGATGAAAGACGGAGTAGGTTGAGGGAGAAGACAGGAATAAGGGAAAGAAAGAGCAGCAGAATATGGAGGAGGAAAATGAGCGCAAGTAGAATAAAGAGGATTAAGAGAGCTATAATCCTTAAGAGTTATTACCAACATTGAAGTCTTTCCGTTGGACAAGATTTGCGATCAAAATAATTATTCCTTACGATTGAGGGTACTATAAAGACATTATTAAGAGTTTTCTATCTATGAAAGAGAGAGAGAGAGAGAGAGAGAGAGAGAGAGAGAGAGAGAGAGAGAGAGAGAGAGAGAGAGAGAGAGAGAGAATTGTAACTGTATCTGTTTTCCATAGATGGGTTTCTGTGAGTACTGATAGAGATGATAGATAGTCATCTAAAGCTCATCTATTCTGAATATACAGATACCTCACAGATATATATATATATATATATATATATATATATATATATATATATATATATATATATATGTATATATATATATATATATATATATATATATATATATATATATATATATATATATATATATATATATATATATATAACTATATATATATATATATATATATATATATATATATATATATATATATATATATATATATATATAGTTATATATATATATATATATATATATATATATATATATATATATATATATATATATATATATATATATATATCTGCGTATATATTTATGTATATCACTTCACTTCACTTCACTTCCACTCCCAGGTAGGCTTTCAGCCTGTCAGTGGAATCAGTTGTCTTCTCCACTCCTTTCTGTTTTCAAAAATTCCCTCTCTTCTCAGCTGTTCAATTGTTGGCATGTTGTTCTTTGTCAAAATCTCTTCAATTCCATCCCTCCAGCGTTTACGTGGTCTACCTCTTGATCTCCTCCCACCAGGCATCCAGTCCCATCTCTTCCTTGCAATTCTATTTCCATCCATTATCATTAAATGTCCCAACCATCTCAGCTGTCCCTTCTCAATCTTGTTCAACATAGGAGATACCCCAACCATCCTTCTAAAATCTACATTTCTTATTCTATCACTTCTTGTTTTGTGCATTATTGTTCTCAGGATTTTCATCTCTGAAGCTTGGACTCTGCTCCTGTCTTTGATGGTCATTGTCCAGTTCTCTGATCCATATGTCATGATTGGTGTTAGTAATCTTTCAAATATGGTTTTCTTTACTTCTATAGGTACGTAGGCATCTCTCATAATTGGATAGAGTGCTCCACAGCATTTATTAAATTTCTTTATTCGTTCAGTAATTTCTTCTTTGTTTTTATATCCGTTATCTGTAAACATACACCCTAAATACTTGAATGCGTTGGTGTCCTTAATTACCGTATTTCTTATCATGATGTTCGTTGGAGCTTGTTGTTGTTTGCTGATTGTTAATATTTCTGTTTTATTAATGTTCATCTTCAGTCCAGCTTCTGTTAAACAATCGTTCAAGGCTATCAATGCTCTTTCTGGTTCCTCCCGATCATATGTCCAGAAAGCAATATCATCAGCAAAAATCATAATGTCTCCCGAGATATTTATTCTTTCCATAAAACTTCTTATAATTACATCTATATATGCAATGAACAAGAGTGGGGAAAGAACGCTTCCCTGCTTAACACCTGTTGTTACTCTAAACCAATTTTCATTCTTGTATCCAGTCCTTACATTATTCATACATGGTTCGTACGTGCTCTTTATTGCAGCTCCCAATCTACCGTCGAGTCCATAAACCTCTCCCAAGCACCTCCACAATTTGTTCCTAGGTACCGATTCAAATGCCTTTTCCAAATCAATAAATGCTATATATAGTGGCCTATTGTATTCCCATGATTTTTCAATAACAAGCCTCAAGGCGAATATGAGATCTGATGTACTTCTGTCCTTTCTGTAACCATGCTGTTCTTCGCCTAGCTGAGGTTCAATGATGTGTTGCGCCCTTTTTTCTAAAATCCTCTCATAAAGTTTTGCTGCATGACATATGAGCGTTATACCTCTATAATTTTCGCATTTACCTGAATCACCTTTACCTTTATAAAAGGGTACAGAAATATGTTTTCCCCAGTCTTCAGTAACCATGCTCTCTAACCAGAATGACAAGGTTAGGTCATATAATATCTGCTTTGCTAGGTCCCCTCCCTCTTTGAGTAACTCAATTGGTATATTATCATACCCTGGGCTTTTCCCATTTTTCATCTCTTTCAAAGCATTTTCAAACTCATGATAAGTAATCACATCCTCCCTATTTTCTCTGTCAAATTAAAAGATATATTCTTCTTCATTTTCTTCTGTAGTTACATTTAGTCAACTATTGAAATAAGTAGTCCATTTTTCATTAAGTTCTGTAGCCGTGCCAATAATGTTTCCATTTTCATCCTTTATATTATATTGTTTTCTATTATCTTTCCTGTATGATTTTGCAACTGTAAAGATCTTCTTCTTATTTTTCTTGAGATCATCTCTCAATTCGCCTCCGAGTTTAATCCAGGCATTTATCCGCGATCTTCTCTTAATCTCTTCTGATTGATTCCTTGAAGATACATATTCTTCTCTAGTCTGTTGGTTCCTTTCTTTCATCCACTTCCTGTGCATTTTGTTCTTCATCTTTATTGCACCTTTTACTTCGTCATTCCACCAAATTGTACGCCTTTTCCTAGTACCTCCAACAAACCTACAGCCAAGCTCCTTCTCTCCTACATCCAAGGCAATCTCCTTCAGTTCCTTCCAATCCCGCTGTTCCATGTGTTGCAACCTCTCTGTAAACTTGTTTTGAAATCTCATTTTGATATCTGGGTCTTTCAAGGATTCTGTTTTTATCATTTTTCTCTTCTCTGTTTTCTCTGTTCTTATGGGAGGAATGTAAATTTTTCCTATGACTAGTCTATGATCTGAATCAAGGGAGACTCCTGGCAATACTTTAACATTTTCTACAAGCCTCTTATCTGATATAACGACATAATCAATTACTGATTTTTGATCAAACTGCCCTGTGGTTTGATTCCATCTATATCTAGTGTATTTGTGTGAGTCCTGGTGTTTAAAGAATCCATTCATGATCTTTAGGTGATTTCTTATGCAAAAATCTATTAAGTTTTCTCCTTCAACGTTTCTTGTTTCCTCTCCAAATGGGCCTATTACATTCTCCTATCCCTCTTCTCTCACAGCCAACCCGTGCATTAAAATCTCCTAGTAGTAGGTTGATGCCTTCTGGCTGTCCCTCCAAATGTAATTCTAAAAGTTCCATAAAAGCATCTTTTTCCTCTTGTGTGTGGCCTTGCTGTGGTGCATAAATCTGAAACACATTATAATTTGTGTTCTTTATTCTAAATGTGCAACTAATAAGTCTTTCACTGATCAATTGTATTTTTTGTATATAGGGGGAAAGTCTGGGTCCTACGTTCATAGAAACACCATGCTTTCTGATTCCTACATCTACTCCACGATAAATCAGTACATATCCATCTCCTAGGTCCTTTCCTGCACTTTCACCTCTATGCCTGGTTTCAGCCATTCCTAATAAATCAAGTTTTCTCTCCTTCACCATATCTAGTATTTCGTCTTCCTTACTACTGTACGTGCCAATATTTAGGGTACCACATTTAAAATTCAGTTTATCTTTAGCGTTTTTCCTAAGACGTTCCCAGTTTCGTCGCCTATTTTTACATCTGACAACTGATCCTTGAGTTTCTCGAGCGTTTAAAGATTCAGTTAGCGGCTTGCTAGGCCTGTCCTAACCTATTGCTGAATATACTGTCAGCACCTCAGTCGTTTGGTCCACGGCTCCTTATTCAACATACTCAGAGCAGCCCTAAGAGTGTTTAATTCCTAGGGGTTCCCCCATCCGCCACCGGGGGGACGCGTGTGGTAGGAGTTTTCTCTGCCCCCAGATATATATGTATATATATATATATATATATATATATATATATATATATTATATATATATATATATATATATATATATATATATATATATATGTGTGTGTGTGTGTGTACATATATATATATATATATATATATATATATATATATATATATATATATATATATATATATATATATATATATATATATATATTATATATATGTACATGTATATATATATATATATATATATATATATATATATATATATATATATATATATATATATATATATATGTATATATGTGTGTGTGTGTGGGTGTCTGTGTACACACACACATATATATATATATATATATATATATATATATATATATATATATATATATATATAGAGAGAGAGAGAGAGAGAGAGGAGAGAGAGAGAGAGAGAGAGAGAGAGAGGAGAGAGAGAGAGAGAGAGAGAGAGAGAGAGAGAGAGAGAGAGAGGGGATATTAATATTTTGTCTATTTTTCCTTTTAAATGGTTCTCTCTATTTCATTATTCATTAACTTTTTAAATGATGATGAATTATTGGAAAACTCAATAAATTTACATTTGATTTGAAGAATAAATACTGTCGATGTCTCTTATTTCTCTTTGAGGTATTAAGTTGGCCATAGCACCAGTCACCCGTTGAAATACTATCGCTAGAGAGTTATGGGGTATTTTGATTGGCCCGACAGTAGTACAATTCCCCCTTCTCTCTGGTTACGGTTCATTTTCCTTTCTCCTACACTCACACAGACCGAATAGTCTTTCTTTTTTTTATATATATATTTTCCTTTGTCCTCATTTTCCTAACAACACTAAGATTACCTTTTTTGTAAGGCTAGAGAGACTCTAGCTATGGTAAGCACTTCTTCTAGGAGAAAGACAATCCAAAATCAGACCATTGTTCTCTAATCTTGGCAAGAGCCCTAGCCTATGTACCCTGGTCGTCCACTGTCTTGGGTTTGTGTTCTCTTGCTTGAGGGTGTACTTGGGCACAATATACTATCCTATTTCTCTTCCTCTTATTTTGTTAAAGTTTTTAAAGCTTATAAATAAGATATTTATTTTAATGTTGTTGCTCGTCTTAAAATATTTTATTTTCCTTTGTTCCTTTCCTGACTGGGCTATTTTCTCTGTTGGAGTCCCTTGGCTTATAGCATCCTGCTTTCCCAACTAGGCTTGGAGCTTAGCTAGTAATGATAATAATAATATGGAAATTATTTTCTATTGACAGCGTTTGCTTAAAGATAAATTAAAGTGTAGGAAGAAGCAATACTCTACTGGAGAAATTCGTTTCATCTAAAAATAATTTTTTTTGAATTAAGAGTCCCATTTATTTTTCTTTAGCAAATGCGTATTGATATACCAAAGATCAGCGTACTTTTCAATATTCTATTACATCCTTTGTCACTTCCTTTATTACAAATAATTCCTTGATTTCAACTTCTATTTCGCAGTACCTTTTTTTTCTATATTGCCCATTTATTCATCGTGGATTGTACCCACAAAGACTTCGTACCCAGCCATGAAAGAGAAAGAGAAGGAAATTCCGAATAAGAATCGTGAAAAAGAAGAGAAAGAACAAAGCTGTTTCCCGAAAGCCCCCATTATCCTGTTAACGGATCAGGCCAGGATATTCGCCTTCTCTCTCTCTCTCTCTCTCTCTCTCTCTCTCTCTCTCTCTCCTCTCTCTCTCTCTCTCTCTCTCTCTCTCTCTCTCTCTCTCTCTCAGGAAATGCAAATCCTTGATATCACCTTTTGTGACCCGAAAAGAATACCCTTTACCGTAAAGAATAATGATTATGTGATCGAAAATGCCTCAGATGTAAAGACCCTCAATATTGGTAATAACCGTAAAAGAATTCAGCTTTCCGTGTCCCCCCTTCATCCCCATTCGCATCGCACTCATCCTTCTCGTCACCTCCTCCTTGCTTCGCCTCCTTATCTTACTCCTACTTATCCTCCTCATGGCGATGAACATCTTCCCTCACTATAATTTACTCAGATTCTTTTGTTTTGCTTCAGAAAAGGAAGAAGATATTTCCAACGGCCGGTTGTGTTCTTCCAAGCAAACGATATTATATTTAAATGGTGCAAGAGAATAGGACAATTTTATAAGCGATTTGTGATACATCATTATAAAATCTTTACATATTTATAAAGGACAAAATATAGTTTCTAATTCATATAAGAAAAAAAAAATATTTTCTTGTTAATAAAACACCTATAAAAATTGGGAAAAAAATGAGAATAATGGATAAGGCCATATACTAATATAATTTTCTTGAGCCAAGGGAAAAGGAAAATATCTCTGCGCCTTATAAGTCCCAACTGAAGTGTCCTCATATTCATGAAAACAGTCTAATGGTGCAGATTATGACAATATTCAATAAGAAACTTTCACTTGATGATACAAACACCAAACCTGGTACAAATGATGTACATGATGTATCTTTTTAAAAGAAAAGTACGTGATCAAACTAGAAACCCAAGAATGTCACTAGTTTTTGAGATGGCAGCCTCCAAAAAAAAAAAAAAAAAAAAAAAAAAATTGTTTTCGAAGTTGAAATTACATTCACTGAAATGTGCTAATAATCAAAACTTCGTTATTTATGTATACTAAGAGAAAGACCTCAATGGTGTATATTAAATTCTAATATGGTTGTCGGTTTTCAAATGAGAGGTATTAGGGGATTTTAATAATAATAATAATAATAATAATAATAATAATAATAATAATATAATAATAATAATAATAATAATAATAATAATAATAATAATAATACAGCTGAATGCTAATCACATATAGTTTTATTGAGAGAGATGGAGCTTATTTTGGAGAAAAATCTAAAGCGCATAATATCTAAACTCTGAAAATATACCTTATATAATGCTTCTCTTTCCAGGTGAAATGAAACTCGCTCTGTGGTGAAATATAACAAGATTAATATCGGATGTTGTGAGTTTTTTCCTTTCTATTACTAAAACTATATCATAGAATTTTCTTCTTGTTATGATGATGGATGTAGGATTTATTGTTGGGTTTACATACAATCCTGTAGATTTGTTGGTAGCGATAACGGTAGATGTTGCCATATTTTGGCCCAAATTTATTTCTATTTGTGAAGATAGTCAATACTCGTTGTAATGGGTCACAGCGAGTAATGTTAGTCTATGGCGCTAGACAGTTAATTAGGTAAGTGAAAGACAGAACTTTAACCCCGGAAGGAAGAGACACATTTGTCACTTGGAAGAAGGAAGGTTATAAAAATCCTTTACCGGTATATGTGGCTTTTAGTGAAACCTAAAATAACTAACTAAATTTTTCTTTGATTTTAAAAGCTTCCAAGGTTTTCTTCTCTTATCTTATAAAAATTTTGAATTTAACACAACGAATGGAAATTCACACTGCCATTCTCACAAACAATTCACATATAATCTTAGTTTGCACAATTTTAAAAAATCATGTCCTCAAAGTCGAGAAACACCAGTTGGTATCCGAACAGAAATATTAATAGGAGTTGCATAATAAGATTCCGCCGACCAGCTAGACGAAAAGTCATCCGATTCAGGGATGTCATCGAAATGTAATAAGATGTTTTCAGGTGATTTCTGTAACTACAAGCGTCTTTGAGCCTTCTTTTATCGGGTACATTTTGGTTTAATTTGCTTTTAATATCAGTATCCAGAAACACTGCTTAATGGAGTTTTGCAATACAGAATATGTTATAGTTGTACGTTAGACGTGGAAAAAGGAGGAAAATTCAAGAGTAATGATTGAATACATCAAAAGAGATATGTGGTTAAATACGTTTAATTAACCAGAATGAAAATGGGAAACGTCTTATTTCCTGGGTGATATACAGTAGACTCAACATAATATCCTTCTTGTAATATTTGATTTTTGTATGTTGGGGGTTTCCCGTATATATTTACCACGACTTTAAGAGCAGTTGTCACAATACAAAAAAAAAAAAAAAAAAAAAAAAAAAAAAGAACAGAATAGCCTCTTCGAAACGTTAATTTCCTCCTTTCATAGTAAAATATCCTAATATATATTTCATTTTTTCCAAGTTCATCGTCTTTATCGTTCATTACAATCCCTCTCACCTTTCATATCCTTCCATCCTCCGATCCTTCAATTAATATCTTCTTTTTTTATTCTACCATTTTCTTATTATTATTCCATAGCCTTCACAAAATCTAAGCTCTAGAAATAAGAAAATCTCATCCGCAGAACAAGAGAACAATAAGAGAAATGCATAACATCTTCAATGTAAAAATCTTAGGAGTTATGTGTCAGCGAAGGCCATCAATCTACAAAGTTTGAGTTTTAATTGGTTCCTGAAAATAAGACAATTTATGCGGTGAATCTGAGGCATAAGTAACAACGTATCCTATCATGCTACATATTAAGGTGGTGATTTTTTGGCACATATATATATATATATATATATATATATATATATATATATATATATATATATATATATATATATATATATATATATATATACATATATATATGAAATATATACATGTTTATCGATAATTCATATACATATGTTCTTTATATATACTTATATATATTTGTACATATATACACACACACACTCATACTGTACAAAACACACACACACACACACACACACACACACACACATATATATATATATATATATATATATATATATATATATATATATATATATATATATATATATATATATATATATATATATATATATATATATTTATATATATACTGTATATATATATACATAGACTATTGATTTATTTCGTGGAAAGCGGAGTCTCAATATGAATAATAGTTACAGAGCTATTATATATATGTTTATTACTGAGTTTTCGGAGAATCTATTTCCAGCTCACAGCCTAAAAGAAAATAAAGATATATTGTCCAAGTTAAAAAAGAAATCAAAATCAACACTAAAACTTTATGCGGTAAAATACAAATGCCTTGAAACTATAAAATCAATCTAAATATACAATAACAGGTGAAAGTGCCAGCGCTATAAACTGACATACGTCGTCTGTCGTCCCAGGTTTGGTTTAAGCTGGTGATGGAATAGTGCCTCCATTATCACTAGGTCAAGGTTACTCTGCGAAGTGGCAAAGATGGAAAAAATTTCCTTGGATAGCTGAATGGGGTGGTTTTGCTATGGTATAATTATTAAGGAACACATCATTGTAACATGGCAAAATTTTTGGTTCCGGTAATAGGTCCAATAACGAAAAATGAATATACAGTGAAGGACTTTTTCATTTACTACAGAAATTTCTAACATAAACATGAGATAATATACAATGGCAAGCTTCGATATGGAGTTAATTTTTCACTATTACTCCTTAGACTGAGACAATATATATCTGCGTGGATGGGCTGTTAGGAGACGGAGAACAAGTGAATGATTTTATAAGAAATTATATGAAGGAACTTCTGGGATTATCTGCTAAAGATTGATTGTTATTATTTGATAAAAAAAAAAAAAAATATGGACAGGTTGATGGTTGTACCCCTATGGAGCCTAGTATCACAAATGCCTTTCTTGCCTATCATGAAAACATCTGGTTAAATGAATGCCCTCTTGATTTTAATCCTCTTTTTAATAGACGGTATGTCAACAACACGTCTCTATTATTTTGAAGCCCATAGAAAAGTACGAGCAGTCCTGGATCAAATGAAAGTTAAGTGTCAATCCTTTTAAGGCTTATTATTGTATGTGTAGCATACAATAACAAGCCCTGAATGCGGGAATATAAAATAACAGTATTTTATCCTAACAGTCTTATAAAATGTTACATAATTGATAAGTAAATGCGAAAACAATGCCGCTTCATAATAATTTTAGCATATCTATCAAATATTTTCTTTTTATTTGATGTCCCGAGAATATTAACAAATGGAATTTACATCGTTAATGGGATGGCTGAAATCTTTCTCTTTGGCGAGACGTATGTTAGGTGATTGTGTTGATATTGCAACTAACAGTTGGTTTCCAAGATTTGTATCAGTGAGTCTTCAGCGCAAGCGATTCTTTGCTAGGGTAAGCTTTGAAAAGAATTGATCACAACAGTATGTAGTTCCAGATATCGATGCATATTTCAGTGCATGCCTCCTTAAAGATGGACACATTTCTGCCTTTACATACCGTCTATAGAAGTCTATGAAGGAGAGATTGTTGTACCTAGCTTTCAATTCATCATCACTTTCCAGTTGAACTAATTCTAGTTGTAGGTCAAAGGGGATATCTGCTGGGTTTACATTAAATGGTGTAGCTAAGATGTTTAGATCCTGTTGTTTAATTTTAACATCCCTGAATATTTCAGTAAATGTGTCAATTAATTTGGCACATTCATCAGCATACTCGGATGTTGAACAAGGATTTCCTGATAGCAAGGTAGGGAAATGTACTGTGTTATTGTTTCCAAGTTGCATTTTCCTCAGTTTTAATTCGACTTCAAATGAGTTCACATTTGAAAGCAGTTACATGAGAAACTAAGTTGTCTCTTGAAGACTGATATCAACGTGCGAGATCACACAGCCACTTATCATCACTGAGTTATATATCACGTCATCCCTTCATCTCCATGAATAGCTTTATTCGCTCCTGAAGTGTGTAAAATCGCATGAGCAGGTTTCCACGACTTAATTAACGAACTTCACAATAATAGATAAAGTCACTATACTCAGTCTCAAGGTCACTCAGTATTTTTTTAACTGTCGGCAGTTTAATCGTTTGCGTTTGGTAAAATTAATGGAAGATACTACCACTGACATAACTCTGTTGTTGTATAAGGTAGTGACATACAATTAAATTATTAGGGTCAATACCAACACGACCCAGTTCAATTTTAACATAAGCTACTAACTTGTTTCTTTGAAGCAATCATGGCTGGAGCTCCATTAGTAACTAAGCCACTGAACTTTTCCAATGTCAACCCAAATCTGTTCATTGATGATTTGAGTCTCTCAAACAAGTCTTTGCCAGTTGTAGTTAAGCCACGAATTAAGATAGCCAGCTGAGCAGTATTTGTTAATTATGTTGTTTAATCTGTTACATAGTCGGTTATTGTTCTTTGAACTCCTTTCAATGTCTTTAGCCATGTCACCAGTCCTATAGGAAACAGTTATACGTGACAAACTAACTTTCTCAAACAATTTAGCCTTTTTTGGTACTGGGAACTTCGCAGCAGCAGCCATGCACTCTTTTATAGACTTCCTTCCTATATAGTGTTTCAAATTCTTTGCATTTAGCTCACACACACACACACAAAAAAAAATACTCTGAAGAATTTCATCTTTATAGCAATAAGGACTGGATAAAGTGGCTTGTTGGGATTCCAAATCCTTGTTGAGGACATTTACTTTACACACACGTTATTGCCCTTATAACTCCCTTAATTAAGCATGCTTTGAATTATAGTGCCGCTCGACATTTTTTTTTTCAACACAGCCAATGCCTCTCCACAGAAAAACACACTAGTTTCTCCTGTACCTCAATAAAGAAAATAGTCATTTGACCAATTCCTTTGAAATGCTTGACTTTCGGCATCAACATTCCTCTTTTTTACAGTTGCCAATTTTGGTATGAAATACCTATCCAATGCATGCACGGAAAATGTCTACCGAGTTTGCAGTGCTACAAAAAATCTTCGCCAGTGCTTAACAGTAACTTTAGTGTAGTCTAAATTGAATAAGAACTGAAACTTCATCTGCAATGCAAAGTAACCAGTATCAAACGCGTAGAATCCGTAGGTGAGCCTCTTTTCCACACAGCCTCTGACGTGAAACGTAAGGGTACGCAAAACTTGTGTGTATTTAAAAAAAATTAGCTGGATAGGAAATATTAGCCTTATGAATATAAATATATAAATCTTTTGAACTTTTATTTTATCAGTTTAATGTAGCTGTTACAATAATTTGATCAGTTTATTTAGATTTTTTTTTAATTTTTCTACTCATATATATATATATATATATATATATATATATATATATATATATATATATATACATATATATATATATATATATATATATATATATATATATATATATATATATATATATATATATATATGTATATATATATACGAGCATATATATATATATATATATATAT
>NC_090734.1:103580641-103585641 GCF_036898095.1 Palaemon carinicauda
GATGGCTAGTTTACCAACTAAACGCTTCAGGAGATCAACACCATCACCAAGCCCACATCCGCCTGTTGATATAGAAAAATGCATCATTTGCCAAACGGATCAGCCACACCTTAATACCACCAGCAGTGATAACGGCAGAAAACGTACCATGTGCCTAGAACAGACCATCAATAGGTCACAGAAGAGTGCCAGTGGAATCATAGGTAGTAACAAGAAGAAGAAATTTCTTGCTCAATGGGAGATAATATATCATGAAATGTTGGCAGTGGTCAATATTCAACGGCAGATCAGTGGTGTTTCAGTCCCAAGTACTGAACTTACAGTTGGTCATGAGTTCAATATCTCGGCTACGTTGAGCTCTGAAATGTTAGCTCGTGATGTAATAGAATACATCAAACAGAATGAAAACCCAGCAGGCGTATCTGAAGCAGACAATCATGTGGAGCAGCCAAAGCTGCACAACATTCTTACCCAAGAAATTGTGTCCAGTGAAATCTGTGATGACCTACTGAATTTCAGGAAAAAATCCAGCGATCTCTATGACAAATTCCGCCGTGAATGTTTGATCAAAAAGGAAAAATCACTCTTTGACCCAATCCACGGGAATAACTTGGAGACATTCAAATCAATGAAACCAGAGAAAGGAAAGCAGCAAGTTGGAAAACAGGGAAGCAAAAAACTTGCTAAAGCTCAAAAGATATTTGACATTGCTAGAGTGAGAAACTATGATATGAAGGAACTGCTGAGGCATGACTTAATTGAGGAAAGCTACCTGTTTGATGAGAATGGACTTATGTCGAAGCCAAATAAAAGTGAACTTTGCAAAGGCTTAGAAGATGAGCATTTAGACAAGAAAAAAGACTATCCGCCTCCAGATGAATGGAAAAAAGTAAAAACTGCAAGCATCGTTAATGTGATGTGTTGTTTACACCATTTTTGAAGACGTTTGGAGATCTTTGTGCACGGTTCCTACAGATGGCATATGGACTGAGTAAAGATTCTAATCGTATTGACTTTGTCTTCGATACATACGTGGAAGGCTCCATGAAAGACAGTGAACGTCAGAGAAGACTAAGTTGCGGTCCAATTGATTTGAATATCATTTGTGAAGAGACACCACTGCCAATTTCTATGGACGCTTTCTGGGCATCTTCTACAAACAAGTCAAAGCTCCAGGGACTCTTGAGAAACTATGTATTAGCACACCCAAGGCCAATGACAGATATTGTTTTGAGTGGAATTGGATTCTCACCCAATATTGACCCATGACAGGGCATTTTCAATGGCAGTGACCCAACCCCTGTACCAGCGTTGGACCTGGACATTGAAGAAGCCGATGTGAGAACAATCCCACATGTACTTGATGCTACCAACTGCGGGGCAGAACGAGTTGTTCTCCTTTCTAATGACACAGATGTGGTAGTTCTTGGATTGCATCACTGGAGTATTATGAAGGCACATGGTTTAAAGGAACTGTGGATAAAGGCTGGCGTTGCAACCACCACAAGATATATTCCCCTCCATACGTTGGCAACTAGAATGGGCCCTGAGAAGTGCAAAGTTATCATACCGCTTCATCAGCTGACTGGATGTCACTCAACAAGTAAATTCGGAACGAAAACAGCGGCTTTGAAGGCCAAGCCTGAGAAACTTCTCCAGAACTTTGCCAGGAATCCATATGATACAGATTTCACTTTAGTGGAAAAATTTCTGGTGCAGGTGTATACATTAAAAGCTCCAGGTAATTGTCAAACAATGGACCACCTCAGATACCATGTATTTCACCACAGTTCCAAAACAATCCTAGACCTTCCACCAACCAGCAGGTTGATCAGAGGCCATATCCAAAGGGCTGTCTATAGGTCATACATGCAGACACACTGTTTGGATAATCCACATCTTGATCCCATAGACTTTGGTTTCTTTGAGCATGATGGCCTATTGCGTCCAGTGCGGGATCAAATTTTGATGCCACCTGACTTTCCTATGTCATGCACATGCACTTCATGTGCAACGAAACGTTGTTCCTGAGGGAAGCGTGGCATCAGGTGCTGCCCTTACTGTCAATGCCAAGCTTCAGGCAAGGGGTGCAAGAATGTAGGATAGATCATCATACAGAATAGATTTAATCACATTGAATGGTGGTTTGGATGTCTGCTCCACTTTCATAAAAGAATTTTCCTGGGTTGTGAAACGTCAGTGTTTGCAATGAGGATGATAACCATGTGTCACCGGCAACTAATTTCCTTTGATTATTTGAACGATTCATCATATAAAATTGTTTAGTTTAAAAATGGCCTTTTTCCGATTTTCAAATATTTTCGTCTTGGGCCTGAGAGGGTTAAAAGACAGGTTTTAGACATTATGACATTATGATAGGTTTCTTACTATTTAAACATGTGCTGTTTAAAAATTTGGAGCTGCTTTAATCTCTTTTGATACGCTTTCAAACAGCCAACATAACTAGCATAAAATTTTGAAAAATGGCATTTTTGCTAGTTTTTTCGATATTTTGACTTGAAAATAAAAGGGTTAAAGTGTGTGTTTTTTTTTTCTTCAAATAATTTTCAAAAGCTATCCTATGTAGTACTCTACTAGAATCTACAAATAAAAGAATAAATTATTTTACAACTGGGTTCTGGTTTCATTTTAAGTTTTTAGAGGCCAGATTTTGAGCAAGTGTCAAATTACGTCATTGCTTGAGCTCTGGTGACCTTGACCTTGACCTATTTTAATATTTCCTATTTTCATCTTGTAGCATGCCCTATAAGCTACACTTTGATGGGTATTTCATGCAAATAGCTTATTTTCTTACTGAGTTATTAAGATTTGAATTTCCCCTACTCCAAATTTTTGCGGAAATTTTTAGTATGGTCAATAGCTACAAAACCATCCCTACCAAGATTACTGACGGGTTTCAGAATGTCTACCCTCGCTAAAATGATGGCCCAGGTGATGTTCTTTCAGAAAATAGTGAGTAACCTAGGGGCCCTTTTTAGCATGCGAACACCCCTTGGCTCCAGGAGTATGTCCCCTTCATACTCATCCCCATCGGACTCATCCTTCTCGTCACCTCTTCCTTGCTTCGCCTCTTTATCCTACTCCTACTTATCCTCCTCATAGTGATGTGCATCTTCCCTCACTAGAATTTATTCAGATACTTTTGTTTTGCTTCAGAAAAGGAAGAAGATATTTCTAGCGCCAGGTTGCGTTCTTTCAAGCAAACGATGTTATATTTAAATGGTGCAAGAGAATGGGACAATTTTATTAGCGATTTATGATACATCATCATAAACTGTTTACATATTTATAAAGGACAAAATATAGTTTCTAAATCATATAAAGAAATAAAATGTTTGGTTGTTAATAAAATACCTATGAAAATAAGAAAAAAATGAGAATAATGGATAAGGTCATATACAACTATAATTTTCTTGATCTTGGGAAAAGAAAAATATCTCTGCGCCTTATAACTCACAACTCAAGTGTCCTCATATTCCTGAAAACAGTCTAACGGTGAAGATTATGACTATATTCAACAAGAAACTTTCACTTGATGATACAAACACCAAACCTGGTACAAATCTGGAAACCCAAGAATGTCACTAGTTTTTAAGATGGCAGCCTCAAAAAAAAATAAATAAATAAAAAAAAAAACTTGAAGTTGAACTCAAATTCACTGAATTATGCTAATGATCAAAACTTCATTATTTATGTATACTAAGAGGAATAACTCAATGGTGTATATTGAAATCTAATATGGTTGTCAGGTCTCAAGTAAGAGATATTACGTGATTTTAATAATAATAATAATAATAATAATAATAATAATAATAATAATAATAATAATAATAATAATAATAATAATAATAATAATAATAATGGCCATTTTAATACAGCTGAATGCTAATCACATATAGTTTTATTGAGAGAGATGGAGCTTATTTTGAGAAAAATCTAAAGCGCATAATATCTGAACTCTGAAAATATACCTTCCATAATGCTTCTCTTTCCAGGTGAAATAAAACGCGTTCTGTGGTGGATTATAACAAGATTAATATCGGATGTTGTGAGGTTTTTCTCTCTTTTACTAAAACTATATCATAGAATTTTCTTCTTGTTATGATGATGGATGTAGGATTTAGTGTTGGATTTACATACAATCTTGTGGATTTGTTGGTAGATATGACGGTAGATGTTTCCATATTTTGGCCCAAATTTATTTTTATTTGTGAAGAAAGTCAATACTCATTGCAATGAGTCCAAGAGAGTAATGATAGTCAATGGTGCTAGACAGTTAATTAGGTAAGTGAAAGACAGAACTTTAACCCCGGAAGGAAGAGACACATTTGTCACTTGGAAGAAGGAAGGTTATAAAAATCCTTTACGGGTATATGTGGCTTTTAGTGAACCTAAAATAACTAACTAAATTTTCTTTGATTTTAAAAGCTTCCAAGGTTTTCTTCTCTTATCTTATAAAATTTTTGAATTTAACACAACGAATGGAAATTCACACTGCCATTCTCACAAACAATTCACATATAATCTTAGTTTGCACAATTTTAAAAATCATGTCCTCAAAGTCGAGAAACACCAGTTGGTATCCGAACAGAAATATTAATAGGAGTTGCATAATAAGATTCCGCCGACCAGCTAGACGAAAAGTCATCCGATTCAGGGATGTCATCGAAATGTAATAAGATGTTTTCAGGTGATTTCTATGGCTAAAGGCATCTTTGAGCCTTCTTTTGTCGTGTACATTTGGTTTAATTTGCTTTTAATATCAGTGTCCAGAAACACTGCTCAATGTACTTTTGCAATACGGAATATGCTATGGTTGTACGTTAGACGTGGAAAAAGGATAAGAATTCGAGAGTGAAGATTCAATACATCAAAACCGATATGTGGTTAAATAGGTTTAATTCACCAGAGCAAAAATGGAAAACGTGTTATCTCTTCGGTGATATACAGTAGACTTAACATAATATCCATCTTGTAAT
>NC_090734.1:103611049-103618549 GCF_036898095.1 Palaemon carinicauda
GTACCAAAAAAACAAAACAAATTCTGACTTACAAATGATTCGGTAACTTGATAAAGAATAATTGTTACCTTTGTCAGAAACAAGATACTCAATTTTTAGTGCACAAATACGAATTCCTGGTACGTACACGTACCACGGTTTCGTACATATATATATATATATTTATATATAGGGCTGATACATTTTATTAGATGCCCATAGATTCTGTTATATATCTTATATATTTTTTTTTTTTTTTTTTTTTTCTCTTTTCTTTTTTAACATTCCGGCTTATATATTTTTATTAGATGCCGAGAGAAAAAAATGATTTATATCCTTTTTTATTTTATTTATTTTTTTAAATGTTATTTTAAATGTATTTTTAACAATGCAAATGTAGAGAATTTCTTTAATTACATATTACTAGCGTACTAATCAGCTTTTCATACAAAACATCATCCTGACAAATTACTCCCTTAGCGAATGAGGTGGCCACTCATACAGCTTTGAACTGGATCAGGTAAGGGGTATTGTCAGGGCTATTCAACTCGTTCCTTTGTAGCTGCTTGCTGTGCCGTAACCTACGCCAAACAAGGATGTTCACGGCGATAAAAATTAACGCCGTTACAAATAAACCTGCTAGTAATATAGGGTGAAGAATCTCTTTGTAAGTCGGCGACAGGTGGTCCTTTTCGGTAAGTTTCATTAAGCGTTTCGCCACACTTCCTTTATAGGGGAGAGGAAGTGCGGGCGTTGTAGAGGTCCACGTGAAGTTCGCGAAGTAAGCACGTTCTCTGATGATTGTCCGTAGGCCAGTCACCATGGAATTCGGGGAAGTCCCGGTACAGCCATCTGCTGCGACGAAGATGTGGTTGAAGGATGTGGATCCGTCAGGGCATGATACATTGAAGCCGTCCTTGTCGTATCGTATCCACAAGCCATTATTTAGTCTGCAATTGAATTCTTTATTGTCAAAGGGATAAAGCTTATCCAGACAATTTTCACTTGTATGGAGAGAGCACCGTCTAGCACTATACCTAACTCGCATGAATCCATCAAGTTTTTACGGAATTCAAATGAGTCAGCTGTACATATTTTTCTATCCATTGCGTCTGAACAGTGAGTTAATTGATTTAAGTCTTTAATGACCGTATATGTTTCCTTGTCTGGGGAAATCAATACGTGTCCTGTCAAACTGGATATTACTGGATTTGAGTGATTCGTCATGAAAGTCGGAAATGGTGATATCCTGTAAGATTGCCAGGCATCAGAAGAATCAAAGGGAATTGTAATCCTAACCTTGTTATTATCTACGTTTACTGTAATTAGGCTGTAATAAAATTCTAACCTATGTTCGTCTAACAAAGGAACATAGCCTAGTTTATCCCTAGTGTTCTCCAGAACTAATTTTAAGTAACGTATAGGCAACAAATGGGGCGACAATACACCTTTAGTTGCTAACGTGATAGCTTCTACATAATCCTTGGATTTCTCAATGAAATGTGCAATTCTGTTATGTATGTGATCTATCTTTGAATCATAATACGTTAATGTTGCTAACAAATCCTGTACTTCCATAATTTGAACGATATTATCTGAATGTTCATTTAACAAATCCATAATTTTATTGATTGAAGCTAACTGATCCCTTAGTTCTGACATAATCAATTCATCTTTATGAGTCAAGAACTCAATTTTCTTATTTTGATTACTAATTTTAAGACGATTGGAAAGTCCTAAACCTAAACTTGCAACAGACCCAAAGATGCTTAATGCAGCATAAATGAACGGATTCCGTCTTTCTTTTTGTTCGTGTCCTACAGTCCACATCAAAAGGTCATAAGCCAAAGATCCTGTCTCTCCAGTCTTATTTTTCAAGTCATCAGATAGCATCTCTGCAACTTTTAATGTTGATCCAAGCAAACTCTTAGTAGTCAAATGAAAATGTCTCCTATGCAACTCATCCAATGATGCAGAAAACCTTGAAATGGCGGTTCTTAAGCTAGTGACATCATTCTCTTGAAGAAAAATTGCTTGCATATGCACTTCGACAATTACGTTGGTTGATGTAATAAAAATGTCTTCTTGTCTTTCAACTATATTGCCATATTTAAAATATATATTCTTAGTCTTAGAACTCATCCCATACGAAAAAAAAATGTCTGAGGCGAACAATATCACTCCCAACACAAAAATTCATCTTGGAAACCTGTAACGAGAAAAAATATATGTAATTACTCCTGTATTAAAAAGAAAACTTTTTAGTTACAAAAATTAAAATTTTTCCTCACTTCTTTTTAATTTCTTATGTGAGACAATGGTACTATTCTCTCATCCGTGGGTTGGGCTACGTTTTGAATTCTAAACCTATTGGCCGTTAATGTTTCCAAAATGTTAAATGGGCCCTTCAAACTTAGGTGTTAGTTTATAGTTGAGCCCTTTTCTGACATTGATTTGAATATAGATGTTATCACCCACGGTATATGTTTTAGTTGGTTTCGCTATTTTATCATGATTCCTTTTCATTATGATTTGTGATTCTTCTAAATTCTTTCGAAGGATATCATATCGACTTATACTTGCATTTATACATTCTTTTAAAGGATTTGATAGATTAGTTGTAGGCGTTAATACATGGAAAGGTGTTCTAACTGGGGTACCATACAATGCTTCATGCGGTGACATTTTAATTGATATATGATATGAATGATTCAGAGTACTCAGTGCCGCCGGTATTGCAATATCCCAGTTGGGGTCTGATCCCCCTAGTGTTACCCTTAATATATTTAATATCTTCCTATTTGCTCTTTCCACTAGCCCATTCGACTCTGGGTGATATATCATGGTATTGACCTTCTTTATGTTGAGGAATTCACACATGAGGTAAGAAAGTGATTATTAAATTCACCACCCGAGTCTGAGATTATCATGTGTGGAATTCCATGTTTACAAATGTAACACTCGTAAAACTTCCTAGCGCATTCAATCGCAGTTTTAGTTTTAAGCGCTATTAGTTCTGTATATCGAGTTAAAGCATCTATAATCACTAAGAGGTGCTTATTCCCTCTGTCTGACTCGTAAAATCCTGTAACAAATCTAAATGTATTCTTTCAAAGGGTTGATTGGGAACAGGATAAGCTCCTAAGCTGACAGGTGTTTTCGTATGCCCTTTGTTTTCCTGACATGTGCGACAATTAGCTATGTGTCTTTTTATATCTGTAAGCATTGTATGCCAATAAAACAATGATTTGGCTTTCTGTGACATAATGAGAACCCAGGGTGTCCATGTAATGGATTTGAATGCAACCAATTCAGGACAGTGGAAATAAGTGAGTTTGGTACTACTACCTGGTCGTTAGTTACATGTGGTGTATTGCGGGTTTTCCTTGTCACAGTCCTACACAGAATATTATCTTTGATTACATAATTCTGCTGCTTATACTTTATATATTCTTTTTCTTTATGATTGCCTTTCAAAGATTTATAATTGTTTCTATTTTCTGATCTTTTCTTTGCTCAGTCTGTAACAATTCAGCACTCCAGCCTAAATCTTCTTGTTCAGATATTGTTTTTACAATAGGCATGGATGTTGATATATCTATTAATTCAGCTAAAGACTCCGTACAAGATGACACGGGGTTGCGTGATAATGCATCTGCAATGATATTTGCTTTCCAGGTAAATACCCGATTCTTGCGCCAAAATCTTGAATGATTAAATGCCACCGAGTTCGTTTAGGGCTGTGATTGAAGCCTTTAAAGAACTCTGTTAGTGGTTTATGGTCAGTAAGAACCTTAACGGGATAACCGTAAATTATGAACTTAAAATGCACTAGCGAATTAACAATAGCTAGTCCTTCCTTGTCTATTACTGCATACTTACTTTCGGAAGTTCTCAATTTTCGAGAATAGAAAGCTATCGGGAAAAACTGTTTATCATATTGCTGAAGCAATACCCCTCCTACTCCTAAGTCTGAGGCGTCTGTTGCAATGAAGAATTCCTTACCGAAGTCAGGAAATTTTAAGATAGGAGAACTACACAGTTCATCTTTCAAAGTATTAAACGCCTGTTGATGTTGCTCAGACCATATGAAATCTACGCCCTTCTTCGTAAGATCAGTTAAAGGAGCGGCTAATTATTGAATAGTTGCGTATAAAACGCCTGTAATATCCACTACAACCCAGAAATTGCTGTATTCCCTTGACATTAGTAGGTATGGGAAAATTACGTATAGCCGACACCTTATCATGGACTACTTTAAGACCTTGGCTTGACACCATGAAACCCAAATATATCAATTCTGTTTTGAAAAATTCACACTTACTAATCTTTACCCTTAAGTTATGTTGTCTTAATCTCTGTAGTACTAGTTCTAACTTACGTAGATGTTCCTCTAAGGTGTTGGAAAAGATTACAAGATCATCCATATAGGCATGCAATATATCCCCTAACAAGTCTCCAAACACTATGTTAATCATTCTTGTAAATGTTATAGGAGCACAACGTAAACCAAAAGGCATCCGTAAAAATTCATAATGTCCCCTGGCTGTGCTGAAGGCTGTGTATTGGGATACTATCTTCTTCTAATGATATCTGGTGAAAGCCTTTAAGTAAGTCCAAACTGGTAAAATATTTATTCTGACCTAACAAAGACAAAATATCGTCAGTACATGGCACTGGGAATCGATCAGGGATCGTTTCCTCGTTTAGACGACGAAAGTCGACGCAGATACGCCATGTTCGATCTTTTTTCGGTACAACTATTAAAGGAAAATTATAAGGGCTATTTGATTTTCTAATGACTCCTTCCTCTAACATTTTACCTACTTCATCATTTATTTCATTCTGGAATTTCATAGGGAGTCTGTACGAGGGTACATATATAATTTTCTGTTTGTCTTTTAACCTTATTTGATGCTCGATCACATCTGTTTTCCCTAAGGATCCATCCGTAGTGGAAAAGACATCTGTATATTTATTTAAAAGTTCAAAAATTTTCTGCTGAATTTCTTCGTCTTGAATGTCCTTACTGATTTTATTTTTAATAGATCGTAAAAGGGATTCATCCGCAACTGATTGAGAGTGATTGATTTCAGCAACGGTAAGAATACGATGTTTATAAACTTCTACATCCAAGATATGTTGATTTTTGTGAATTACTAAAGTGTTATTTAAATGATTACAGACTTCGATATTACATTGCTGATGTGAGCCTACTGTATAAAATAGCTTGTGTGACAGACAATCCGTTGGTTTTCAAAGTATCGGAAAGGATTAATATTTCAGATCCCGGTAGTGTTTTCTTTATTTGCACTATTAAATTCGAAGGTATGTTTGGTTCGATATATTGCGTGCAAGATGATATTACGGGTGAACGAGAATTCTGCTGGGTCGCGTATATTATTTCTTTATTAGTGAGACAAGTTATTGGTTCTTCAACGTACGTTACGGTTACATTTGTCGTCTCCTTTTTATCCAAAACTGACTTTAAAGCATTAGAAGACTTATAGAATTTCCCTTTGATATACACGCCGTGCTTTGCAGGAGCTAAGATAATGTTTTGATTTCCCATAGATGGGTATCCTATAATTACAGCTGGATACATATTAATGTTTTTCACAACAACAAATGTATCGGCAAACGTGCGATTACCGACTCTGAACTGAATATGAGTTATGCCTATGACGTTTAATTCATTATTTCCTATACCTGAAAGTCTGATTCCTGATTTTTCAATCGGAAAGTTCGAAAACAACAAATGATGCGTCTTCAAATCCATAATATTACGTGGACTACCAGAGTCAAAAAATAACGTAAAGGATTTGTGTTCTAAATTTACAGCATATAAGGTTGGCCGTAACTCATTTTGGCTTATTATTGTATGAATTCGTTGCAAATCTACGGGAGCATGCACTGTTTTACTTAATTCGGCCGTGTGTTTCATAGGAAAATCTATTGTCTCACAATTATCTGATAAAACATTAAATTGATTATTCAATACTATTGATGTTGACATAAATGACCTTGACCCAACATCACTCTCTTCCCCTCTAGAGTTAACTATGTGGTATTTGCTTTGCTCTGCACATTCTGAAAATTAGGCTGACTTTGCGAGGTCTGGTTTGACGGCCCAGGCTCAGCGATATTTGAAGAAGTGTTTGTTTGTTTCGGACTCTGAACTGCATTGACATTTTGTTGTTTCTTCTTATTGTTAAAATGAGGATTTTTCTTTTTATTTCCATATGGAACTGACTGTGGAATTGACTGTGTATTTCTAGGATATTGTTGTGTCTTACGCGCGTAACATTGACTATAAGAATGTGATCCTGTGTTGTGAACTGAACAAAATTTCGTTCTACAGTCTGCGCTTATGTGACCTTGACGTTTGCAGTTGTAACACGTCACTCCCGCTACTGGATTATTAATTACGTTCACTGTTTGTGGTTTTGTTTCATTCTTAGCAAAAACTTGAGTTAACACGGGATCGAGATCTGGACACTTGGACATGTGCTTCTTTATCTGTTTATAGACATCCAATTCCGTACTTGCAGGCATTAACTTCTTATCAAAGCACCGCACTAAAGCTTCAGGCAACATAAGTGTCATGCAAGTTAAATACATTAATCGTAAAAAATCTTTCACGGAGATATTATCGTTAGTAACCCAAGTGGAATTACCTAAAATGTCCTGATATTCGTTAAGCCTATCAGCTATGAGAGCTGCTCTCTCAACAACATTAAGCCGATTCATAGTGGCTTGATTAAGTGTATTTCGTAACGTTAACACTACATCCAAAGCTTCCTCACCCCCATAGATCGCGCGTAACCTAACTTTGAAATCATCCCAAGTAACTGCTTCCTGAAATGAAACACCTCTTAAATACGCACTCGCATCCCCCTTAGAAAAATCTATAAAACTTTTAGCTTCTTGTAATTGTACAAAAGGATCTACGATTTGTTTGGCATTTAAATGGGCATCAACGGATGAAATCCATGACTCCACATTTTGTGGCAAGAACCCGTTGACACGGCCTTGAAAAGGAAGGATTGCTGACCTGGCATTTACAAGCGTCACAATTGGAGGAGGATTAGCCTGGCCTACACCACTAGGTCCAGGGGTAGGGCTGACAGGAGGAGCCATGACTGCTGTATTCTTTTTTTTTCTATCTCTTTGACCCCTTTCAATCCTATCAAAATATCTATATGAGTACAGACGCCCACTGCGTAAACGCATATGTATAATAAAATTCCCCCAACAATGTTACTAATCCCAATACATTTCCCCCCAAGAGTTTATGAAAGAAAAAGGAATTAGCACAAAGAAAGAAAAATTCTAAATGAGAATTCGGAGTTTCTTATAACAAAGTTTAGGAATTCACTCACCCCAGTAATAATTGACTAACGACTTGTGATAACTACACTTCACTGCACAAACTGAAATGAATACAAAATCTCTGTACTTAGCTTATATATGAAGTCGAGTCGTCTCTCTCTCTCTCTCTCTTGATGTTTTGTTAGCGAT
>NC_090734.1:103623549-103626049 GCF_036898095.1 Palaemon carinicauda
ATATATCTTCATTTAAAGGCCATATACAAAAAATATCATCAACATAGCGAAACCACAAAACTCTTCCCGGCAAAATAATATAAATACATATGTATACATAAATATATATATATATATATATATATATATATATATATATATATATATATATATATATATAATATATGTGTGTGTGTGTGTGTGTGTGTGTGTATGTGTGTGTGTATACGTATACACACACACACACACACACATACACGCACACACAAAAAAAAATACTCTGAAGAATTTCATCTTTATAGCAATAAGGACTGGATAAAGTGGCTTGTTGGGATTCCAAATCCTTGTTGAGGACATTTACTTTACACACACGTAATTGCCCTTATAACTCCCTTAATTAAGCATGCTTTGAATTATAGTGCCGCTCGACATTTTTTTTTCAACACAGCCAATGCCTCTCCACAGAAAAACACACTGGTTTCTCCTGTACCTCAATAAAGAAAATAGTCATTTGACCAATTCCTTTGAAATGCTTGACTTTCGGCATCAACCTTCCTCTTTTTTTACAGTTGCCAATTTTGGTATGAAATACCTATCCAATGCATGCACGGAAAATGTCTACCGAGTTTGCAGTGCTACAAAAAATCTTCGCTAGTGCTTAACAGTAACTTTAGTGTAGTCTAAATTGAATAAGAACTGAAACTTCATCTGCAATGCAAAGTAACCAGTATCAAACGCGTAGAATCCGTAGGTGAGCCTCTTTTCCACACAGCCTCTGACGTGAAACGTAAGGGTACGCAAAACTTGTGTGTATTTAAAAAAAATTAGCTGGATAGGAAATATTAGCCTCATGAATATAAATATATAAATCTTTTGAACTTTTATTTTATCAGTTTAATGTAGCTGTTACAATAATTTGATCAGTTTATTTAGATTTTTTTTATTTTTCTACTCATATATATATATATATATATATATATATATATATATATATATATATATATATATATATATATATATTTATATATATATATATATATATATATATATATATATATATATATATATATATATATATATATATATACGAGCATATATATATATATATATATATATATATATATATATGTATATATATATATATATATATAACAAAAACAATATGTACAGAATTATAAATAAAGTGATTGATGAAACCAACAGAGTCGGAAAAACTGGTCAACATGGAGGAGCCAATACACCATGCAAGGCTAAATACCCTAGGGCCTATAGAATTGCCATTTCAACTGAAGGGAGGACGGTAAGAATGGTTTTGAGAAGAAAGAGAATCAGAAAAGGAAAGCACATCTTGATAAACCACCAAGCATCCATGATCCTTCTATTAAGCCTGCCCAACACACAATTTAAAAGAAAAAAAAAAGAGGAACAAAAAAAAATGATAAAATAGAAAAGTGTACCCGAGTGTACCCTTAAGCAAGAGAACTCTAACCCAAGACAGTAAAAGACTATAGTAAAAAGGCTATGGCGGTACCCTAGACTAGAGAACAATGGCTCAATTTTAGTGTCCTTACCAATAGGAAAGTACATTTGAACAATTGCAGTAAAGTAATTAACTCATTGGGTGAAGAATTATTTAGTATCTCATTGTTATCAGGTGAATGAGGGAAAACGAGAATATGTAAAGAGTAGGCTAGACTATTCTGTGTATGTTAGGCAAAGAAAAAATAAGCCGTAACTAGAGAGAGGGATCCAATGAATAACTGTCTGGCCAGTCAAAGTATCCAACAATTCTCTAGTGGTAGTATCTCAACGGGTGGCTGGTGCCTTGGCCAACATACAGCCTATATATATACACACACACACACATATATATATATATATATATATATATATATATATATATATATATATATATATATATATATATATATATATGTGTGTGTGTGTGTGTGTGTGTGTATACATACATAAATATATATATATATATATATATATATATATATATATATATATATATATATATATATATATATATATATATATATATATATATACAGAGAGAGAGAGAGAGAGAGAGAGAGAGAGAGAGAGAGAGAGAGAGAGAGAGAGAGATTTCATGAATGAAAGATTTCAGATGTAAACCAGGAATATGTTTATTGAAAATATTAATATACTCTGAAAAACATTTATATTTTTTCTGTCTTAATATAATCACTACTTTTGAGTACTAAAAATGCTAAGTAAATTATTTATCATTATTTCTTTTTTAAAGAACTTCTAAGATGATATGTTTTCCTGTTCCCTTATCTTTCGGTTCTCATGATTTTTTCCGATATTTATTGAAACTAATATTTTTTTTATCACTCCCTATTGAGCGAAAGTCCCACATAAAATAGAACCTTCATTAAGAACAGAAATTGTTTATATAAAGTATGTCGTCCAATGAGAAAACACGTATGCAATATAATAATCCCTCTCTACCATCCCATGAAAACTATTTTTTCTTTTATTGCAAATGAGG
>NC_090734.1:103643549-103651049 GCF_036898095.1 Palaemon carinicauda
GGAAAGAGAACAGGAAAAGCATGAATTACAAGTACTCCACCTAAGGCAAGTTCCTGCCGAAAGCAAATTTAACATAGGGAATGCTATTAAATTAATGCCTGTCTTTAAGGAAACGGACGCCTTGGAGTTTTTCACTGTGTTAAAAAAACTAGCAAATAGGCTAGAATGGCCAGAAAACATGTGGACTACGCTGGTACAATGTAGGTTAATGGGTAAAGCACAGAAAATATATGCTGCCCTGAACGAAGAAATGAGTGCTGACTATTCCCAAGTGAAAAATTTGATTTTAAAAGCGTACGAGCTGGTACCTGAAGCCTACCGTCAGAAATTTCGAAATATGAAGAAGGGATGGGAGGAAACTTTCGTGGAATTTGCACGGAGGAAAAGAGTGGCTTTTCAGGAATGGTTGAAAGCCAAAAGTGTGGAAGATTTTGATGCTTTAAAAGAATTGATACTCATTGAAGAATTTAAAAATAATATTAATTTTGATCTGAAAACTCACTTAGAGGATCTTAAGTTGGATCTTTTGGATACTTTGGCTGTAGCAGCTGATGAGTTTTTCCTTTCCCACAAGGGGAACTATCGGTTCAGTGATAAGGCAAAGTGGGGCACAAAAAGGAATCCAAGTGGAAAAGGTGCAAGTCAGTCACCTGGAAAGAGGACAAAGGAATCACCGGATAGAGGTGAGAAGCCAGGGTCACCAAAGAAAGGTGGAAAACTGGTGTGCTGGCATTGTGGGCAACCAGGTCACATAAAAGAGAAGTGCCGGTTGTGGTTGGATAAAGCAAAGCCAGTGGGTCTGTTGGGTCGGGATTCGACTGCAACTGATGAGTGTTTCAAAAAGTATGTCTCTGAAGGTGTAGTGAGCATCAAAGGCCAGAATAGGTCAGAGAGACGGGTAAAACTTTTAAGGGACACGGGAGAGGTGCAATCCATGATTTTGCGTTCGGTATTGCCGGAAGGACTGAGCCAGGGACAGGAAAAATTTGTGTTACTAGGGGGATTCCCGAGAACAGTAACGGTATGCCCCTTGGTAGAGTTAGTGTTAAACTCTAAATGGGTAAAAGGACCCATGAGTCTGGCAACTGTGGATGAATTACCCATAAAGGGAGTGGACGTGATAGTGGCCAACGACTGTGAGGTGCGGACTCCAGGTAATTGTCCTCTGGTGCAAGGTAAGTCGGTAAAGACTGAAAAGCCTGTTTTCGTGGTCACGCGTTCGGGAGCCCAAAGCAAGTCCAGGGAGATGGACTGTATGGGGCTCGATAAATTATTTGAGAAAAATGGTTCTGAGGTAAGTGTAACTGGAAATCCCATGTTGTCTTCCGTGAAGGACGAGAATGGTAAATGGGCAATTGATACATTTGCGGCGACTCAGAAGACGGAGTTTGAGAAGGGGAGGAGTAAGCAAGTCAGGCAGGATAATAGTCGTCCTCATTTAGAATGGAAGGACGGAGTGTTGAAAAGGATAATTCGAGCAAAACGAGCACCTGCAGATGCATGGGAGGTGAGAGAACAGATTGTGGTACCAGTAAACTACAGACGTAAGTTATTAGAGCTAGCTCATGACAACCTTCTGTCTGGTCATCTAGGTATAAATAAAACTTTTAAAAAACTTTCAGATTTGTTTTTCTGGCCTTCTCTTAGAAGAGACGCTAAGAAGTTTGTGAAGACCTGCAAATTCTGCCAGACAACGGGGAAGCCGAATCAGAAAATCCCGAAAGCACCACTGCAGCCAATTCCAGCCATTGGAGAACCCTTTGAAGAGGTAATAATTGATATAGTTGGCCCTTTGCCAAGGACCAGCAGTGGAAATCAATATATTTTGACACTGATGGATAGGACCACACGGTATCCTGAGGCAATTCCTTTAAGGAGTATACATTCTGTGAGGGTTCTTAACCCTGGATAGGTACGGTGGGTCGTTTGCGACCCCGAGCGTCAAAAAAAAACAGGTTTTTCTCACGTGACTCACCCCCGTGACTGGATTTGTGGGTGATCGACCTGCAGGAGGTGTCTCCCCTACACGCTCTAGTAGTGTCCAGATGTGCATTGCTGTAGCTGTACTCCTTCCCCGATTTCTGAGACGCGTCGGGGTCGTTCGCGTCCGAGTTTACCCTTCTAGGGTAGTTTGCATAATTATCAAAGTTATTACGTATTATGAAATTGTCGTAGAATGGTGCAACTTGTATAGGTTATCAGTTGTGGAAAGTCTTGGTGGATTGTTTGGCTACCATGTGCATGTTTTTTTTTTTAGTTAAAATGTCGTTCATCACCACGAGGACCATTTTACCGCGAGTGCCCCTTTTTCATTTTTTTTCATTTTTTTGCCAAGTCATTTTTCCGTAAGATATTGCCAAATAGTGTCGTAAAACTTTTGCTTGTTTAGTGTTGGAAAGTGTGTCTAGATGATCTGGCTACCCATGCATGACTTTGTTTTTGTCAGATACGACGTAGTTATTGGTATATTGGGTATTTAACTGCGGTTACCAATTTCTGTTTTTTTTTTCAATATTTGTAAAAATTACTACGTAGTAAGGAATTGCCGTATATTATTCATTTTTTTTTCATGTTTATGTGTTAGAAAGTGTGCCTTGATGGTTGGGCTAACACGTGCATGTCTTTTTTTTTATCTGAGATGTCGTATATTAGAATGTCGGGCATTTTACCGCGAGTGTCCCTTTTTCATTTTTTTTCATTTTTTTGCCAAGTCATTTTTCCGTAAGATATTGCGAAATAGTGTCGTAAAACTTTTGCTTTTTTAGTGTTGGAAAGTGTGTCTAGATGATCTGGCTACCCATGCGTGATTTTGTTTTTGTCAGATACGACGTAGTTATTGGTATATTGGGTATTTAACTGCGGTTGCCAATTTCTGTTTTTTTTCAATATTTGTAAAAATTTACTACGTAGTAAGGAATTGCCGTATATTATTGATTTTTTTTTCATATTTATGTGTTAGAAAGTGTGCCTTGATGGTTGGGCTAACACGTGCATGTCTTTTTTTTTATCTGAGATGCCGTATATTAGAATGTTGGGCATTTTTCCGCGAGTGCCCCTTATTATTTGTTTTGCATTTTTTTGCTTAGTCATGTTACCGTAAGGAATTGGCAAGTAGTGTCGCAAAACTTATATTTTTATAGTGTTGGAAAGTGTTTCTAGATGATCTGGCTACCCATGCCTATTTTTTTTTTTAGCCAGATATGGCGTATATATAAGTATGTGTTCGATTTTCCTGTGATTGCCATTTTTTCGTTTTTTCCCATTTCTTTCAAAATTACTACGTACTAAGGAACTATCACAGAGTAATATTTCATTTATATGTTTATTTGTCGGAAAATATGCCTTGATGGTTTGCCTAGCACGTGGCTGAAATTTTTTTTTTCTGAAATGCCGTATATTAGAATGGCCATTTTTCCACGAGTGCCCCTTTTTATTTGTTTTGCATTTTTTTGCTTAGTCATGTTACCGTAAGGAATTGGCAAGTAGTGTCGCAAAACTTATAATTTTATAGTGTTGGAAAGTGTTTCTAGATGATCTGGCTACCCATGCCTATCTTCTTTTTTTAGCCAGATATGGTGTATATATAGGTATGTGTTCGATTTTCCTGTGATTGCCATTTTTTCGTTTTTTCCCATTTCTTTCAAAATTACTACGTACTAAGGAACTATCACAGTGTAATTATTCATTTAGATGTTTATTTGTCGGAAAATGTGCCTTGATGGTTTGCCTAGCACGTGGCTGAATTCTTTTTTTCTGAAATGCCGTATATTAGAATGTTAGCCATTTTTCCTCGAGTGCCCCTTTTTATTTGTTTTGCATTTTTTTGCTTAGTCATGTTACCGTAAGGAATTGGCAAGTAGTGTCGCAAAACTTATATTTTTATAGTGTTGGAAAGTGTTTCTAGATGATCTGGCTACCCATGCCTATCTTTTTTTTAGCCAGATATGGCGTATATATGGGTATGTGTTCGATTTTCCGGTGATTGCCATTTTTTCGTTTTTTCCCAATTCTTTCAAAATTACTACGTACTAAGGAACTATCACAGAGTAATGATTCCTCTAGATGTTTATTTGTCGGAAAATTTTTTTTACTTTTTTTTTTATTGAATATCATCAAATTTTTTTAGCTAAAATATTGTTTTACATTTTTTTTTTCGATTTTATTTCCCTTCAAAAAATTTTTTTTGGGTCAGAATTTTAATTTTATATTCGTAAAATAATCGACAATTATCCAGCAACCCACCATACAATTTTTATGCATATCCAATAATAATTAGATTAGTAAATAACACCTTGAAATTGACATACCCTTCCTACATTTCAAGTGGCAGATTAGGGAGTCTGAGTCAGTGTGGTTGGCGGCCATTTTGTGGACATATCCGAAGCGTAAGCTGCCCTATCTATATATATTCTTGTTCCCTATAGAATTTGTGATATTTTGGTATATTTTTACCTGCATAAATATCATATTATATATTAAATATATGTATTTTTTTACGGAATTTCTAAGTACTCAAAAAATTACCTTTAGATATGGCCCCTGATATAAATGTAATTTACAAAATAATGAAGATTTTTTTACATATTTCTATTTTAGGATAACATATGTTTATTCCCTAAAAAAATTAGCCACTTCCTATTTCATTTGGGTACCCAAAAAAATTCATGAAATTTGGACAAATTTTTTTGGCCAAAAAAAGTTACCCTTTTTTTCTCATTTCAGATCTTCACCTCCATGGGTCTGACTTCATCCAAAATACATCAAGATGTGTCCTAAACATTCAAGAATCAATTCCTAAAAGGATTTGTGTATATATGTATAAACTTTTTTTTTATGAATTTTTATGTCAGGTCTTTTTTTTTTTCTACTTAATTTTTTAAAATATTTATAATAAATAGTTTTTCTGCAGATGAGTAGTATTTATCTATACAGTTGTTTTAAGCATTCATTGAAGTTTTTTTTGGCAAAAGAAAAAAGGAGGTTACTGCAAAAACTGATTTTTCAAGAATTTTTTTTGGCGTCGGGGTCGTTCGCGTCCGAGTATACCCTTAAAGGGGTGTCCGAGGACCGTACCTATCCAGGGTTAAATCTTTGCTGGGGTTCTTTTCGAAATTTGGTTTACCCAGGGTAATTCAGTCTGATTGTGGGAGTAATTTCAAAAGTAAAGTATTTAAGCAGGGTTTGGAAGAATTAGGCATAAAGCATGTAACTTCTTCGCCTTATCACCCACAGAGCCAAGGACAACTGGAAAGATTTCACCAAACATTGAAATCAATGCTTAGTAAGTATGTGCAGCAGGAACCCAAGAATTGGGACCAGGTAATTCCTTATTTATTATTTGCTTTCAGATCTATTCCTAGTGATGTAATGGGGTTTTCGCCATTTGAACTAACTTTTGGTCATAAAGTAAGGGGACCTTTAGAAGTAGTGAAGGATCACTGGGAGGGAGTAAAACCTCGGGTAAATTTGCTGGACTTTTTAAGGGATTCAAGGGAAAAGTTGATCAATTCTTGGGATTTTGCTTTAAAAACTTTGGAGGTGAGTCAAAGAAAAATGAAAGAGCGTTATGATATGAAAACCAAATTACGAAATTTTCAGGTTGGCGAAGAGGTGTTGGTGTTGCTTCCAATTCCAGGCAATCCATTTAAAGCCAAATTCTCGGGTCCCAGGAAGATCTTAAAGAAGGTGAATGACTTAAACTATGTTGTTGAAACCCCTGGCAGGAGGAAGAAGACTAAAGTATGCCATGTTAATATGCTAAAAGCCTACCAGGGCAGGGAAACCATCCGACCAGTTCTGTCTTTAGCCAAGGTGGAGGAGAAAGAAGAATTTGGGGAAACTTCCAGTATGAGTTTGCTGGGAAATTCCGTAGCTTTGGGAAATCTACCCGGGATGTAGGATCATTTAAGTGCCACCCAATCCAAGGAGGTAATGAACTTGATAACAAAGTTCACAGTTTTATTTCAGGACGTTCCAGGACTAACCAGTCTACTTATGCATGATGTAGAGGTGGGAGATGCTCGTCCCATTGAACAACATCCATATAGAGTGAATCCATCCAAAAGGGACATCATTAAGCAAGAGGTAGATTACATGCTACTTCATGATCTAATTCAAAGGAGTTTCAGCCCGTGGAGTTCTCCAGTAGTGCTAGTCAAAAAGGAAGGGGGAGGACAAAGAATGTGCTTAGACTATCGTAAGGTAAATGCAGTTACTGAGTCTGATTGTTTTCCTCTGCCCAGGGTGGAAGATTGCATAAATGATGTCGGCGCTACCAAGTACATAAGTAAGTTTGATCTTTTAAAGGGTTATTGGCAAGTTCCATTAACAGAAAGGGCTAAAGAAATATCCGCTTTTGTTACGTCGGAAGGTTTGTATTCATGCAATGTCATGCCTTTTGGTATGAAAAATGCCTCAGCCACTTTTCAGAGGTTGATGAATCAAGTGATTGATAAGTTAGAGGGGGTAGTTGTCTACATAGATGACCTTGTAATTTACAGTAATAGTTGGGAGTCTCATTTGAAAAACATGGAATGTTTGTTCGAGAGGCTGCGTGCAGCTGGTCTGGTGATTAATTTAAACAAGTGTGATTTTGCAAAAGCCAAAATAATCTATTTAGGTCATGAGGTGGGACATGGCAAAATTCTCCCAAAATCAGTAAATATTCAGTCAATCCTCGATTTTCAGGTACCAGAGAATCGAAGAGGTATTCGCCGATTTTTGGGGATGGTGGGCTATTATAGGCGGTTTGTATTGAACTTTGCAGATGTGGCTAATCCACTGACCAACTTGCTTAAGAAAGGTCAGCGTTTCTGCTGGACTGCAGAATGTCAGGATGCTTTTGATAAGTTGAAGTCAACCATGATTAACACTCCAATACTTAAAACACCGAATTTTAAGGAACCTTTTTGCTTGGCTGTGGATGCTAGCGACGTGGGTGTTAGAGCGGTATTATCACAGGGTTGTGATGGTGAAGAGTATCCAGTGGCGTATTTTTCAAAGAAACTGTCTCCAGCTCAGCAAAAATATTCAACGGTTGAAAAGGAGACTTTAGGACTCATTTTATCCTTGGAGCACTTTGAGGTTTACCTAAGTGGTAGCACAGGACCTATTGTGGTAAGAACGGATCATAATCCGCTGGTCTTCTTGAATTTCTTTAAAAATAAGAATAACCGTCTCCTTAGGTGGAGCCTTCGTCTCCAGGAGTGGGATCTACTAATTCAGCATATCGCTGGAAGAGAGAATATCATCCCTGATGCCCTGTCAAGATAACAGGCTCTCTGTTACAGGTCTTTTATTGTTTTTGTAATTTACAGTAAGGAGAAAAGGCCTTTTGTTAATACAAAAACGGGAGTTATTTGTATGTTTATTAAATATTATTTCTTTGTTTTGATGCATTGTTTTTTTTTTTTTCTTCTCAGGATTGGGGTTTATGATCTTGTAAACCTTCTGTGTTTAAATATGAAGAAGCCATAAAGGTGAAAGCGCTGAGGAAAGGTT
>NC_090734.1:103658549-103661049 GCF_036898095.1 Palaemon carinicauda
TAGACTGGCCTGAGAGTAGTACAATTCACCCTTCTCTCTGGTTAAGGTTCATTTTCCATTCTCCTACACTCACAGTGACCGAATAGTCTGGCCTATTTTTCACATGTGTTCCTTTGTCCTCATATTCCTAACAACACTAAGATTACCCTTTTGTAGGTAGTAGAGACTGTAGCTATTGTAAGCAGCTCTTCTAGGAGAAAGACAATCCAAAATCAGACCATTGTTCTTTAATCTTGGCAAGTGCCATAGCCTCTGTACCCTGGTTGTCCACTGTCTTGGGTTTGAGTTCTTTTACTTGAGGGTACACTTGGGCACAATATTCTATCATGTTTCTCTTCCTCTTGTTTTGTTAAAGTTTTGATAGCTTATAAATGAGATATTTATTATGATGTTGCTGCTCGTCTTAATATACTTTATTTTCCTTTGTTTCCTTTCCTCACTGGGTTATATTCTCTGTTGGAGTCCCTTGGCTTATAGCATCCTGCTTTCCCAACTAGGATTGTAGCTTAGCTAATAATAGTAATAATAGGATTGAAATGATTTTCTATTGACAGCATTTGCTTAAAGAGAAATGAAATTGTAGGTAGAAGCAATTCTCTAGTGGAGAAGTTCGTTTCATCTACAAATAACATGTTTGGAATTAAGAGTCCCATTTATTTTTCTTTAGCATATGCTTATTGATGTCCCCAAGATCAGCGTACTTTTCAATATTCTATTACATCCTTTGTCACTTCCTTTCTTCCAAATAATTCCATGATTTCAACTTCTATTTCACAGTACCTTTTTTTTCTATATTGCCCATTTATTCATCGTGGATTATACCCACAAAGACTTCGTACCCAGCCATGAAATGAAAGAGAAGGAAATTCCGAATAAGAATCGTGAAAAAGAAGAGAAAGAACAAAGCTGTTTCCCGAAAGCCCCCATCATCCTGCTAACGGATCCAGCCAGGATATTCGCTCTCTCTCTCTCTCTCTCTCTCTCTCTCTCTCTCTCTCTCTCTCTCTCTCTCTCTCTCTCTCTCTCTCCCAGGAAATGCAAATCCTTGATATCCCCTTCTGTGACCCGAAAAGAATACCCTTTACCGTAAAGAATTATGATTATGTGATCGGAAACGCCTCAGATGTGAAGACCCTCAATATTGGTTAGAACCGTAAAAGAATTCAGCTTTCCGTGTCCCCTTCATACTCATCCCCATCGCATTCATCCTTCTCGTCACCTCCTCCTTGCTTCGCCTCTTTATCCTCCTCATGGTGATGTGCATCTTCCCTCACTAGAATTTACTCAGATACTTTTGTTTTGCTTCAGAAAAGGAAGAAGATATTTCTAGCGCCAGGTTGCGTTCTTTCAAGCAAACGATATTATATTTAAATGGTGCAAGAGAATGGGACAATTTTATTAGCGATTTATGATACATCATCATAAACTGTTTACATATTTATAAAGGACAAAATATAGTTTCTAAATCATATAAGGAAATAAAAGGTTTGGTTGTTAATAAAATACCTATGAAAATAAGAAAAAAAATGAGAATAATGGATAAGGTCATATACAACTATAATTTTCTTGATCTTGGGAAAAGAAAAATATCTCTGCGCCATATAACTCACAACTGAAGTGTCCCCATATTCCTGAAAATAGTCTAACGGTACAGATCATGACACTATGCAATAAGAAACTTTCACTTGATGATACAAACACCAAACCTGGTACAAATGATGTACGTGATGTATTTTTTAATAAGAAAAGTACGTTATCAAGCTGGAAACCCAAGAATGTCACTAGTTTTTAAGATGGCAGCCTCAAAAAAAAAAAAAAAAAAAAAAAAATGTTCTCGAAGTTGAACTCAAATTCACTGAAATATGCTGATGATCAAAACTTCATTATTTATGTATACTAAGAGGAAGAACTTAATGGTGTATATTGAAATCTAATATGGTTGTCGGTTTTCAAGTGAGAGATATTACGTGATTTTAATCATGATAATGATAACAACAACAACAACAATAATAATAATAATAATAATAATAATAATAATAATAATAATAATAATAATAATAATAATAATAATAATAATAATAATAATAAGAAGAAGAAGAAGAAGAAGAAGAAGAAGAAGAAGAAGAAAGAATAATAATAATAATAATAATAATAATAATAATAATAATAATAATAATAATAATAATAATAATAATAATAATAATAATAATAATAATAATAATAATAATAATAATAATAATAATAATAATAATAATAATAATAATAAAAATGATAATAATAATAATGGCCATAATAATCGTCATTAGCTGAATGCTAATGACGTATTGTTTTATTGAAAGAGGTGGAGTTTAGTTTGAGAAAAATCTAAAGCGCATAATATCTAAACTCTGAAAATATACCTTCCATAGTGCTTCTCTTTCCAGGTGAAATGAAACGAATTCTGTGGTGGATTATAACAAGATTAATATCGGATGTTGTGAGGTTTTTCTCTCTTTTACTA
>NC_090734.1:103678714-103696214 GCF_036898095.1 Palaemon carinicauda
AGAATGAATGCCCTGATGATACAGGTTTGATTGACTTTGGACGATGGGATATAAAAGGAATCCGAGAGGGACATAAAAAGAGAAAAAAAGAAAAAGAGCAATTGATGGAAAGAGTATGAGCCGTGATTAAAGGGGAATGTAGAGTTATCCGTCATATCTGAATATGCCTCGTGATGATTTTATTATAGAAAATTATATCTTAAATTGTGCTTACGAGAAGAGGGGAGGGAGATTTTAATCAATCGAGCCATGCACATTGTACATGCAAGTCTGCATGAAGGGCATTTAGGGATTTATAAAACATTAAGGAGAACCAGTGAATCCTTCTGTTGGTTATGAATGAAAAAAAACTATAGAAAATTATATAAAAGGTTGTCATGCTTGTAACTGTTTCAAAGAATAAAAAAACACTGTACCGTAAGCCAGAAAGTGGCCTTTGGTTCCTTTTAAATTTTATCAAGAGCATATGGATGTGGTAGGACCATTTCCTACTGATTTAACACAACATAAGTATATATGTGTATTTGCGGATGCATTTACTCGGTACACTCATACTTACACAATGTTGGATAAATCGCCAAATTCATTAGCCCAGGCACTGTCCTCTTTCATTACTAGGTTTGGTTGCCCCAAAATTATGATAAGTTATAATGGTCTCGAGTTTATGAATGAGGTGGTGAAATCCGTCATGGACTTGATGAAAATTGAACACTTTTCAGTGACCGCATGTAGGCCTTCACCTAATGGCTTCGTGGAATCGCATAATAGGGAAGTAGTGCAAATTTTACATTACTTAATGACTGATGACCCCCTTCATTTGCACGCCATGCTTCCCACAGCCAAGCTAGCTTTGAACATTATATAATATGCTTTGGTTAGGGTCACGCCTTTCTTTTTAGTGTATGTACAGGATCCTGTGTCATCATATACGGTACTCATTTATTTGCAACAATTGCCAGATTATACAACTGAGCAATACCGTTTATATTGATTAAATCTATTGAGCATAATAATGGACAACACTGAAAGGATTTGGAAAAGAGCTAATGAAAAATACAGTTAAAAGTATAATGGTCGGTTCAAACCCGCACCAGTAAAAGTATTTGTGGGCGATCGTATGTATTTGACATGATTACAACCCAGGAAACACAAACTAAATCCAGCGTATTTGGGTCCGTACCAAATAAAAATGGTTAAATTTCACACAGTTGTGATACAAACCATTATTAATGGCGCAGCATCTTAACATCATCAGGCACACAAACATGTGGTGCCTGAAGAGGTTGTTTTCAAAAGTGTTCCTCCTTACCCGTGCATATGTGACATTCCTCGAGTTCATGAGTAGAAGTTGTTTTTTTTCCTTTGCTGTTGTTGTTGTTTGAACAGACCTCAATTTCTTCTTTTGATGTGTTTTAAATCGACTTGATGATAACAATGTGTTCTTATGATGAAGCTTAATGTATACTTAACGTATAACATTCCTGAGTGAACTTAAAAACAATCAGATGTTAGATAGGTCAGGTGAGATCCGTCAGGCGAATGCTGTATTATTCATGTATTTATATGATTCCTGGTTGCTGGGGCTGGAGCAGTTCCCAAATGGCAATTGGCTGTGGGATTAAAAGTTCAGCCTTGAGGATAGGAAGTGTTGGTGAATGTGTAGATGTGAATACCTTATACTTAATGTCATAATAGAATGGCGGGAAGATTAATGATTTTCTCGGGAAAACGGCTTGTTGCCACCAGTTGATAGTTGCAATTGTAAGTGTAATAATGATTTAAATCAATGGCGAAACGGTGGTGGTGAGTTGTGTAGTGAAATTGTACCGTAAACCCGGACAGGTAAAATCAAGGGATGAAATAATACTTATTCCTAACCCTGTCCCGCCCAAAAAGTCCGTATTGCACGCGACCAGAGGGAGGTTATTGATGAGATTGTGTAAAACTGATGTCATTAGTATTTTTTTTACCTTGGGTATTCTGTATCTTAGTTCAGAGGTCTTAAGAATAAATAAGCGGAATTATATATATTGTATTGTGTACATTTTAATATGCAATATTTAATTTTAATTTTTTTTTTTGGTGGAAGAACACATATGTAGATATGTGTTCTCAGTCAAGGTGAATGAACTCTATGAACATGGGTATTCTACAAAAACATATAACTCAGCATGTTGCTGTGGCAAGATTGCATTTTGATAGCGAGGGGAGTTTAGTTGCATTTGTGCGCTCAAGTAGACAAGGCTTGCATACCTGAGAGAGAGATAGTATTGTACGGTATAGTGTGTACATACGAAACTCATGTAATAAATGGAGAAAACCCATTGACACACGCATATATATATATATATATATATATATATATATATATATATATATATATATATATATATATATATATATATATATATATGTGTGTGTGTGTGTGTGTGCATATATATATATATATATATATATATATATATATATATATATATATATATATATATATATATATATATATATATATATATATGTCTAAATATACAGTATATATATATATATATATATATATATATATATATATATATATATATATATATATATATATATATATATATATATATATATATATATATATAAGTGCGTGTGTGTTTTGTGTGTATATATATATATATATATATATATATATATATATATATATATATATATATATATATATATATATATATATATATATATATATATATATGAATATATATATATATATATATATATATATATATATATATATATATATATATATATATATATATATATATATATATATATATATATATATATATATATATATATATTTATAAATATACAAAATATATATATATATATATATATATATATATATATATATATATATATATATATATATATATATATATATATATATATATATATATATATATTTATATATATATATATCACCTACGAACGGCATTTGATACTGAATTTTATCTTGGGAATATATATCCACTGGGAATTCATTTTATGGTAACAGCATCTGGCCGGGTGGCGATTCGAACCCTCACCTTCACGTGTGGAAATCAGGCCTACAGTGATTCTACCGAGTGAGCTATCAAGAGAGACAAAAGTTTATGACAAATCTCCGTATATATTCCTGTCGAATTCAGGAATCTGTTCTTAGGCTTGAAATAAGCCCTTCTCCACCATGATAGCTGAATCGTGAGTTTGTAACACGTGGTTATTTTAATTGAACATATATCACAAGCACACGTGATTTCAATCAATGAAAATATCACCCACGAATGGCATTTAATACCGAATTCTATCTTGGTAATATATACCCACTTGGAATTCATTTTATGGTAACAGCTTTTGGCCATGTGGAAATTCGAACCCCTCCTGTGCGGCTGGAAACCATGCCTACAGTGACTCTACCGAGTGAGTTATCAAGAGAGATGAAAGTTTATGACAAATCTCCGTACATATTCCTTTCGAATTCAGGAATATGTTCATAGACTTGAAATAAACCCATCTCACACCATGATAGCTGAATCGTGAGTTTGTAACACGTGGTTATTTTAAATGAACATATATTACAAGCACACATGATTTCAATCAATGTAAATATCCCCTACGGATGGCATTTAATACCGAATTCTATCTTGGGAATATATATCCACTTAGAATTCATTTTATGGTAACAGCTTCTGGCCAGGTGGAGATTCGCACCCCAACCTCTGCGGCTGGAAACCATGCCTACAGTAACTCTATCGAATGAGCTATCGAGATATATATAAAACTTTATGACAAATATCCGTGCCTATTCATGTTGAATTTGGGAATCTGTTTATAGACTTGAAATAAACCCATCTCCACCATGATAGCCAAATCGTGAGTTTGTAACACTTGGTTATTTTAAAGGAACATATCACAAGCACACGTGATTTCAATCAATGTAAATATCACCCACGAACGGGATTACATCATGTTTCTACATGGTTGGAAAATGCTTGAAGATTCTAGACTAAAGTTTACTATTATTTCAATGTTACGAGATGAGGTGGGCGGAGTTAGCTGAGATCGTTGTCTCCTCGACCAACGATAGTACCATACTTCAAACTGACAATTTGGCCACTTGACGTCTTGAAAACCCACCCAGATCATGTGCACAGTCATGAAATGCATTGATGGAATGACCTTGAAGTATCTACAGTGAATTATGATGATATGTATAGGACCTAACCATGCTTAGGACAGAGAGATTCAACCTCAACCACTGAAATAGCCAACGTCCGCTAGCCCTCTCTCCAGCATCTATCCAGCCACTACGTATTTCCTCTCTAACCTGCATAGTGTTTCCTCTCAAACTTGCATACTGTTTTATCTTATATCGGAATAGTGTTTGTTGAAATAATGGAATTTCTGTGGTGTAAGTTGTAAGAAGTGCCATGGATATGTGAGTACATTTATAATAAAAATATCCATTGGTTTTTGTGACTGTCCCTGTGAAATTAGGTTAAACAGTGATGTGTACTTACATTTGCTTAACCTTCAGGTAACCTTGTGGAAGCCTTAAGGACGTAAGAGTAACAGTTACGTATAAGTAAGGGTAATCATTGTTTATTTTCTATAATGTTAAAGTGTTGACTTATTTCATTATTTGTCAAAATCGAACTTATACATAAATAAGTTTCTAGTGAAAAAAGACAAACTGACACTAGGGTCTTAATGTGAGGTCTAGTTCATATTTAAATTTCAAGTAATTTATTCATGGTATTATTATTGAAATTCTTATTTTTATAGATTTTATTTATTATTGTAAAGTTTGTATTATTTTGATCAATTATACTGGAATTATTTTAATACTTACTAGTATCCCCTGACTATGAACCAAAGTAAGAGATTGGTTTCAGAATAGTACCTATTAAAGTATAGTGATCACACAGTTTGGTTTTGAGTGTAACGTGACGAGACTTTTAGATATTCAGTGTTCATATATATTTATTGTTTGGGAATTGCATATTATTCTCAGAGCTCAGAGGTTTTCTCTCGTATATCAGATTATATAATATGAAGCAAGAAACTTTGGGAGTTCGGGAATTTACGTAATTCCCTAGTTGTGCTAATATATATATATATATATATATATATATATATATATATATATATATATATATATATATATATATATATATATATATATATATATATATATATATATATATATATATATATATATATATATATATATATATATATATATATATATATATATATCATGATGCTCATGATGGCCCTGTGACGTTGCTCTGACCGCAAAATAAACCCCATTGGAAAAGGAGGAAGCCTATTGGTGGCGATTGGTTGGTCAGGGTGGGAATTAACTAAGATCTTTACGAAAGAGAGTTGATTATTATTATTATTATTATTATTATTATTATTATTATTATTATTATTATTATTATTATTATTATTATTGTTGTTGTTGTTGTTGTTGTTGTTGTTTTTGTTGTTGTTGTTGTTGTTGTAGTTTCAACCAATATCATCATTGTTGATGTAAAATAAATAAAATCATAATTAGAATCCAGCATTTTGACAAACGTAATACGTAAAATAAGTTTTCATAATACCAAACACAAGTGTTGTAAAATCCCTTTTTGAAGCTAGAAAGAAGAGTTTTTCAACGCCCCCAGCAGTCCTTTTTACACGTAATCAGCTTACTCAAAATGTCAGAAAACCAATTAAATATTTCAGTCAAATCGAAGAATGTTGTGAATAATTTTCAAAATTGTGTCTGGGCTTCAATACCACCGTATATTTCCCTGAAAAGATAGTTGGGTGTTTTTATTGTGACTAAAGTTTTCCCTTCAATGTTTAAACAACGCATTCTACAGTTAATTAGTTTTATCTATATTCCAAAAAAGGTACTCAATGACAATACTTGAATTATATTATAAAATAATGTGATTTCATTTATGTATGACGTGAATGGTATCGAGAAAAAAACCTAATGAAGTGGGAAAGTTATATATATATATATATATATATATATATATATATATATATATATATATATATATATATATATATATATATATATATATATATATATATATATATATATATATATATAAATATATATATATGTTCTTCATAGAATGACTCACAAATTCAATATTGTTATGGAATTTAATTAGTCTCCATCATAGATCTTTATCATAATCCGCTTAGTATGAAGGAAATTGTATTCAAAGGAATCAAATAGAGCTAAATAAAGGTATATTGAAAAGTTGTACAACTTTCTGTAAAGATCAGTGACCCATAATTTTGTTTAAAAAACATTTACATGATAAAAAATGCTTTACGTAGACCTTTCTGTATCATAAAATTGTTTTTTAATCGGTAAAATATTTTCAGGAAAATGGATGTTCATCAGACTACAAGCATCAGGTCTTCTGGAATATGGATATCAAAATATATTATTTGAAACTCTATAATTAGAGAGAGAGAGAGAGAGAGAGAGAGAGAGAGAGAGAGAGAGAGAGAGAGAGAGAGAGAGAGAGAGAGAGAGAGCTTTACCTTATTGCCTAATTCTATGCTTGGGTTCCCCCAGGTCCCTCAGTGTGAGGCACCTCGTATATCCACCAGAGAGTGTCTAATGCATCTTCCGGTGTATTTTGCATCTTACAGTTTTGTATGCTCTGGGATGCATCTTCGGTATTATCGAGTTCATTCTTAAACATATCTACGCTCACTCCTGATATGTCTCTTAGTTGAGCTTGCTAGGCATTAAATAGTCGCTGCATCATCGATGCTGATGTGTAGTGGATTAATGTAGTGTGCGCCTTCCTTAGTTTTCCTGGTATACTTTTGGGCACTATTAATCTACCTCAGCTTGCTCTTTCTGATATTTATAGCTCCATGATATTTTCAGTAATTCCTTTGATTTGCTTCCATGCTTGTATTATCATGTAGCATTTTCTTCTCCTTTGTAGACTGTATAGTTTTAAAAATTTCAGTCTTTCCCAGTAGTTAAGGTCCTTAACTTCTTCTATTCTAGCAGTATAGAACCTTTGTACACTCTCTATTCATGTAATATCTTTTTGGTAGTGTGGCTACAATATCACATTGCAGTACTCGAGTGAACTAAGTACATAAATTTTGTAAAGCATAATCATGTGTTCAGCTTTTCTTGCTTTAAGGTGTCTGAATATCATTTCATTTTTGCTTTACATTTAGCCAACACTGTTGTTATTTGGTCGTTGCATAACATATTCCTGTTTAACATTTAATTGCTTTATTGTTTGTGATAGTCTCGTTATTAGGTCCCGTGTATGCACATACCATTCCTTCTCTGTTTCCATAGTTTATCGATTCAAATTTACCGGAGTTAAATATCATCTTATTTATCTCTGCCTATTCATATATTTTGTTAAAATCTCTTTGTTATGAGTTCCTTTCTTCATCACAAGTAATTTCCCTACTTATTCTTGGGTCATCAGAGAAACTTCTCACTACACAGTTTTTAATATTACAGTCTATGTCTAAGATCATAATAACAAACAGCAGTGCAGGTAATACCGTACCCTGTGGCACGCCAGATATCACCTGATCTTCATCTAATTTCTCGTCGTTTGCAACCACTATCTGTTTTCTGTTTTGCTGGAATTCTTTTACACATTTTCCTATCTTTCCCACAATATTATGCTTTCTCAGTTTTTTTTTCTCTAAATTATGGTCTACCTTGTCAAAGGCTTTTGCAAAATCTAAATAGATCACATTTGTGTCTTTTTCATTTATCCTATTTTTGTATATGTTTTCATAGTGTGCTATCATTTGGGTTTCTGTATTTTTTTTCGGGAAGAAATCTGTGTTGACCTATATTAAATAAACTATCTTTAACTAAGTGATTTATTATTTTATTTTTCATTACCCTTTCATACACTTTCATATTAAGTGATGGTAAACTACTATGAGATTCAGGGCCCCTGTAACACGGTTTTTTTTACTTTGCTCCTTATCAATGCATCGGATGTAGCTGAAAGTTGACATATGTATATTTTACAACCACACACAAATTTTGTCAGCATTATCAATAACCTAAACCCGATAGTTTTAATTTTTATAGAGTAAAAATGATCTAGCCGACGCCATGGCCAGTGATAACGAGCCAAGAGTCGGAAACATTCATTACGTAAGCAATGTAAACACCTTTTGACAAAATTTTGCCCCGCCCATCCACCAGACACCCATTCACCTTGTTCCATCGGCTCTGAAACCCAAAACAGTCAAGAATGGCTAGCAGGATTTGGAATTGCCCCCGTGGTTGCAAAACTGCATATATCTTACGACTTGCAACTTTATACAATCAAGATAAAGCCCGTGGCCATATTTACTATAGCCTGAATAGGTAATTATTCAGTTTCTACTTTAAATCCAATGTTTATGGTCTGGTTTGCATTTAGCGTAATATGATTATAATACTTGTAATGTCATTCAGGCTTTTGAACATTTCCATTAACTATTCACTATGCCACCATGAGAGAGAGAGAAAGAGAGATTGTATGTAAACAGTCTTTATATAACTATTTTTGTTAAAATAAGAATTTTGTGCTAAACTCTCCATCAGACCAATGAATCATCCGATATGATTTTTTTTCTTCTTCTTAGGCCATACGACCGTGTTGGCTATGTTTGGGGCATGACTGCATTTTGTAAATAAATCATGAATAGTTTTAGGAGTTTTATTTGTACATCTAATGGGAATTTATAGAAGTAAAGTGAACATAATTCATTTATCCTTTAAAATAATTACTACATGTAGCAAACAAATAGTAGTAAAAACGATAATGCAATGAAGGAATGATACCATACTTTATCTTTAGCTTCAACAACGGCAATAACATACCCAGTTGCCATAATTTGTCAGCTTAATGAAATAACCTATCATCTAATGTTAAACTTAATTTCTGAGGAGGCCATGGCTTATTGCACAGTGAAAAAAAAACATGACTAAGACTTTATGAATGGCGGAACGATACATAAATGTGGGTGGGGTATCTGTGCTTGCGTAGTAATACTACTGTAGCAGTAGTGCCGCAACAGTAGTATACATGAATTAAACGTTTAGGCCAACTGCTGGGATCCTTGAGGATCATTTAGCACTTCTTACAACTATTCGAGAAATGAGTTTTTATAGCCAGAATTTAAATTTTCTGATCCAACAATGCCCATGATAACCTTCAGTGTTATCCTGAATTATAATGAGGCCAAAGTGGGTGGAGCCTCATGAAGTCATCATTCTGACGATAATTATTGGTGAAGGTTTAAAGCCAAAATACAGTACCAGCTTCTATTTTTTTTCCTCAGTAAATAGGTGTGTAGATAGACAATAAATAAAAATTGCTTGACATTGGATATAGCAGTTAGCAATGAACTTGTCTACTACGTTTTTGAAAATTAACAACTATTCCCTACACCTTGTCAATCTGATTGTGACCTATAAAGTAGACTGTAATTTCTTAGGAAACTTATTTTGGGAGTTTATTAACATATTTTGTTGGTTTGTTCATCATGACAATTATCAGTGTAGAGGTTTCAGAGTTCATAAAGGTGTACTGCTTTGCTTTTATTTAAACTTTTGTGTCATTGTTGGCAGAGGTATAGCTTTCGCTACGTATAGCCAATCATCGATCGAGAAAGAGGGAGGAAATGGCGTCATAAGTTACGTAACGAGTGCGTTCGAAACCTTTTCTCTGAATAAGTTGGCCCGTCTACAAAAAACGTCACTTTTACATTATAAGTACCAAATTTATTCAACCTACGTAATGCAGAATATAGTCATATTTATGTGGATATATAATGTGCATTCTGAATAAGCGTTATATTTATGAAAATCGTAGATAAAAAATTATTGCGAAAAAACCGTGTTACAGAGGCCCTGAATCTCATAGTAACAGGTGTATAATCGCTTGCCTGTAGTCTTGATCCACTTTTAGCCCAGCGGCATAGTAAGAAATTTGAAACCAATTGTTCAAATTGTTCTAAAAGCACCAAAATTGGCACACATGTGGATTAATACATTCTGAACAATTTTGGATATGGAGGCATTCAAGATTCTCCCCGTAGCACATTTGGCGGCCATTTTTCAAAATGGCCGCTATTTACCGTTAGCGTCATTGAATATGTACCATAATTTGTCTTTTTGTGGATGCTAAAGGTGATAAGTGTGCTAGAGGTGATAAGTATTGTACAATTACACATACTTCTGTGCTTACCAAATAATTTGGCTACCATTTCACAAGAAAATGAATTTTACTTTGCAGCGGCAGCGTTGGTGGCAGTGACGGCGGCTGCAGTAATAGTATAGTGTTGATAGTCATGGTGCTTGTAGTAGTAACTTGTGGTAACATGGTGGTGTTTTGTGTCTTTGCAGGTGAGGCAGCAGCAGCACCACCTGACATCAGAGACGCGTTGTTCCAGACTGCAGCCATGGCAAAGAAGTTCCAACTGGTCGATACTTTTGAGCAACGTACTCCCACAACACCTCCTGAGACAAACTGGAAGCTGTGTCTTGTATGTCAAGAGGAGACAACAGAGTCACTTGTCTGCCCAGTACTGTCTAAACGCCGAGACCCTGGGAGTGGATACACGACAATGGCTGCAAACTTGGTCAAATTTGATGAACTCGAAGAACTGCCAAGAACTGTTCAGTTACAGAGACTAGATGAAGGACAAGGTGTTGAGGCGACAATGGTTGCCCACCAGGCCAAGTGGCATAAAACATGTATGCTCAAATACAATAACACAATGCTACGAAGAGCAGAGAAGAGACGCATCGCAAGCAGCTCAGCATTTGATAGTACTGACAATGTCCAGGCCAAGCGCGCCAGAACACACTCTTCAGAAGCCACTACCAGCGGCACCTCCTGCTTTTTCTGTGGAAAGTCTGGCAACGAGACCCTACATGAAGTAACAACCTTCCAGGTGGACACACGCGTACGGAAGTGTGCAGCGCAAGTTGGGGACAATGAACTCATAGCCAGGCTCAGCATGGGTGATATGGTGGCTCTGGAGGCCAAGTACCATTCCAAGTGTTTGTTGGCTCTTTACTATCGTGCAAAGACCACTGTAGAAGCCGAGCAGAAAACTGACCATGAAGGTGTAATGTCAAGAATCGTACTGGCTGAACTGGTCCTGTATATCGAGGAAACCCGCCTAGAAGAGGGCACCACCCCAGTCTTCAGACTCGCAGAACTTGTAGAGCTATACACAACAAGAATGGAACAGCTCGGGGTTGTTTTGTGCCAGAAAGTTAATAGCACAAGGCTGAAAGAGCGCCTGTTAGCCCAGATACCAGGCCTGAGATCCCACAGCAAAGGCCGAGATGTTTTACTAGCGTTTGATGAAGACATTGGTGAAGCGCTAGGCAAAGCCTGCGAGCAAGACTGTGACACTGAGGCAGTTCACCTTCCGCGTGCTGCACAGATAGTTCGTCGATATATGTTTGAAGACACTTACCAATTCCGTGGATCATTCCCGGGCGGCTGTCAGGAGGACTCTGTGCCAAACGTACTAGTTGCAATGGTAAATATGGTGCTGGATGGCCCCACCATCAAGAATCAAAGCCATTCCTCTTCAACACAAGCAGCTCTTTCCATTGCGCAGCTTCTCAAGTTCAACAGTGTCAAGCAAAGTCGGAAGCAGGGAGCAACCAAGACACAGGAGCCTCCAGCTGTCAGACACAGTACGTCTCAAGAAACTCCTCTTCCAACCTATGTTGGGCTGATGCTGTATGCTGAAACACGCAAGAGAGGACTTGTGGACAAGCTCTTCTCTCTGGGCCTAAGCATCTCATATGACAGAGTCCTACGTCTTTCTGCCCAGATGGGAAACAGCGTGTGTCAGCTGTACCGCATAGAGGAAGTGGTCTGCCCGCCTACCCTGCGTAGCAATGTGTTCACAACTGCGGCTGTGGACAACATTGACCACAACCCAAGTGCCACCACAGCCAAGAATTCATTCCATGGAACAGGAATCTCGCTTTTTCAACACCCAACGTGTGCAGATGAGGGAGTGGATCGTAGCATTGCTCTCACTGGGCGTGATACTGGATCAAAGACGGTTGAGCCTCTACCAGAATATTACACGGATGTACGTCCTGTTGCTTCTTCTGTCAAAGGGCAAATGATCCCAGCTACTTCTGTGACCTCTCTTAGACGCCACAACTGTGAGCAGCACATAGAAGATGAGTATATGTGGCTGGAGAACACGAGAAGTGTTCTCAAAGATGATGTTGAGGCCTGTGAAAACACATCATGGGCTGCATACCATGCAAGGCACCAAGATCCAAAGCAACCAGTCATCACACCAACGTCCCTGCTTCCCTTGTTCCAGGAGAGTGCTCACACTGTGGCAATGATCAGACACTCTATTGATGTAGTCAGGAGTGCAGTTAAACATCTCAACCCAGGCCAAACTCCAGTTCTGACTTGCGACCAGCCACTATTCACTCTAGCAAAACAGATCCAGTGGAAGTGGCCAAACACATATGGAGAAGACCAACTGGTGGTGATGTTTGGGGGGTTGCATATTGAGATGACGGCACTGAAGACCCTGGGTGACTGGTTGCAGGGAAGTGGGTGGACCCAAGCACTGGTACAAGCAGAGATCACAACTGAAGGAATAGCAGACTCATTTCTTCGAGCAGCTCACGTCACACGCACCAGAAGAGCACACCAAGTCACAGCGGCTGCGTTGTATAATCTCCAACGGCGTGCCTATGACAAGTACAGCACCACCAATACAGAAGATGATGAGCACCCTGAAAGCTTCGAAGACTGGTGCAGTCAGAGAGAACAGAGTTATCCGCAGTTTCAGTACTGGTCAACAGTCTTGGCACTGGAGCTGTCCACTCTGATCTATGTGCGATCTCTGAGAGAAGCCAATTTTAGCATGTACGTGGATGCTCTGACAGAACTGGCTCCGTGGTTCTTCGCACTAGACCACACGAACTATGCCCGATGGATACCAGTGCATCTACGGGACATGGCAGAACTGGCAAACAAACATCCAGACGTCTTCACAGAGTTTAGCAAGGGACACTTCACAGTCCAGAAGACCAAGAGGATCTTTTCAGCAATCCCTCTTGACCAAGGACATGAGCAGAACAACGTGTATGTCAAGGGTGATGGAGGAGCCATCGGCCTCACAGACAATCCAACTGCACTGAGGCGCTGGATGGTTGCCGGACCAGAGGTTGCTAGAGTGATTGTGGAATTTGACGACTTCAATCTGCATCCACACGATCAAGAGGAGACACGTCACCACGAAGAGACACCAAGTGTGCAGAACACTTTTGCCAGAGATGTGCGCTCACTCGTGGCCGTCATTGAAGAGCTGGGCAACCCTTTCGAGGAGGACAGTCAGGACTTGCTGGTGCTCGACACAAAGGAGATCGCAGACCCTGCAGTCATAGAAACAGTCTGTAACGCCAAGCAGATTGGCCAAGACCAGTTTGAAGCATTCTCAAAGGAATGCATCGTGGACAGAACCAAGTCCATTGAGGTGGCAATCCACCGGAACAAGCTACCACTGTTTGCGACCAAGAGAGGACCCAATATACCCAAAGGAAAAGAACAGGTCAAATCTCTGAAGAATGATGTTGCGCTCTTCGCACGATTATATATCGGCTGCCAGACCCGTGATGGGAATCTAGAAGAGTTCTTCAGGCATGAAATTCAGCAATGCCCTCCAGCTTTATCTGACGGAGGGAGACTGTACCTAGGGAGCAAGAGTGACTTGCTGGTGTGCCTTGAAGGCCATGCTGAGCCTCAGTTTGAAGCTCCTACTGTCACTGCTGTTGTCCTCGATGGAGCAGTAATCGTACAGATGTTGAAGCCGGGTACTGCCAACACGTTCGAGGAATATACACAGCAAGTGTTCATCCCATACGTTGTACAACGTTTCCAACATGTATCACGTCTTGACCTTGTGTGGGACAGCTACAGAGCAGATTCCCTGAAGGCATCAACCAGAGAACAGCGTGGAAAGGGAGTACGTCGGCGTGTTGTCGAGTCAGCAGTCATACCAGGAAATTGGCAAAGTTTCCTGCGAGTTGATAGCAACAAAGTGGAGCTCTTCAGCTACCTCTCCACCATGCTTGCAGAGTCCTTTCAAGAAGAAGGCAAGGAACTGGTCGTCACTGATGGGGAGCAGGTGATCTGTGTTCCACAGCAAGAGGATGTCAACTCACTCGCACCATGCAACCAAGAAGAGGCAGACACCCGCATGATGCTACATGTAGCACATGCTGCACAACATGGTCACCACCAGATACAGGTTCGAACAGTAGACAGTGACGTCGTGGTCCTAGCAGTGATGGTAGTCCAGAAACTACCAGCTGGAGACGAACTCTGGGTAGCCTTTGGGACAGGCAAGAACTACCGCTACATTGCAGCCCATGAAATAGCTTCCTCCCTTGGTCCAGAGAAGGCATGTGCTCTTCCAATGTTTCATGCCATCACAGGGTGTGATACTGTGTCAGCCTTCGTCGGACATGGGAAGAAATCTGCCTGGGCAACATGGAACACGCTGCCAGAACTCACTGATGCCCTGCTGAGTCTGGCAAATGCACCCACAAGCATCCAAGAGGATACAATGCATGTCATCGAGAGGTTTGTCATACTCCTGTATGACCGCACAAGCAAATGCAAGGACGTCAACAAGGCGAGAAAGCAGCTCTTTGCAAAGACGAACTCTGTTCAGAACATCCCGCCAACCTACGCTGCTCTGGAGCAGCATGTGAAGAGATCTGCCCTTCAGGGTGGTCATGTCTGGGGCCAGGCATTGGTACCAACGCCCGTGCTCCCTCCACCAACAGACTGGGGCTGGCATCGGAGTGATGATGGGCTCTACACACCACTCTGGACCACACTCCCTGAGGCATCCAAGGCCTGCTATGAGCTGGTGTCTTGCGGATGCAAGAAAGGCTGCAAAAACCGCTGCAAGTGCAAGAACGCTTCACTGCAATGCACTGGTCTATGTTTCTGTGAAGGCGAATGCCAGTAGATTGGGACAGAAAACTTGCTAACCAACATTATGATCTATAGACATTCATAATTCTGGTGACCAGATTTGAAAAGTTCGGAATCATAATTAACATAGTGTGGCAAAATCTACGTTATTGTATTACATGTATGTACTGCAGGATTACACAAGTACTGTGCCTAGAGACTGGGCTTTTGGTCGACTATATAACTACAATCTGACCATACTGTAAACTTCCCGTACTCTGTGTATTATTTTGACTAGCAATTTTGCCAGCAATTTGAAATAAAAAAGCAACTTGAGCAATTAAAGTGTGTTCCTGAAATCAGGTACTGGTTATTAGAGGTATTATGTCATTGAGTATTGAAATCTTCATCAAATGTCCACTTTTTCCACAAAATGGCGGCCAGTTTGGGGGCCATTTTTGAGAAGATTCATCTAAATATCTGTTAAACATTTATTGATGTTAATTCTGATGTAAAAAAAGGGAATTTTGGCCCATCTAGCACCAAACTAACGACACATAATGAAGTCTATGTAATGACGCTAATGTTAAATGGCGGCCATTTTGAACAATGGCCGCCATATCTTCCTAAGGGCTAATCTTGAATGCCTCCATATCCAAAAATGTTTAGAATATATTAATCTACATGTGTGCCAATTTTGGTGCTTTTAGACCAATTTGAACAATTGGTCTGCTATGCCGCTGTACTATTTTGAAAACACGGGTTATATACGCTAATTTATGTTTTAACATATATCTTGCTCATATCTATAATTTCTCTTAGCAGTATTGCAAGCGGTTTCGCGATAGTGTGTGCAGTTTTTTTTTCTTTTAAACAAAATCGCTGGAACTCCATCTGGTCCGGTCGGCGATCCATTTCTAATTTCGCTTATAGCCTGCACAATATCTGCTTCATTAATATCCATATCCGTTAGATATTCAACATTTTCTTCTCTCATTTCTGTTTCATTATTCTCATTTGCAATTTTTGGCCTGAACTCACTCTTATATTTTTCTCCTATTATGTTGCATATTTCTTTTTTTCATTCGTGAACCGTCATTTAATTCTTATAGGGCCTATTGCTGATCTCCCTGTATTCATCTTTTTTGCATAGGAGTAAGGCACTTGGGCTTTTTTTTTTATATTATGAAGTGTCCTTTCTTCTGAGTCCCTTTTTTTTCTTTTTCTTTCGATTGTATAATCTTTTGCACTTCATTTTCTATCTTACTTTTTATTTCTATCATTTTCCTTACTTTTTTTTCTTTATCTAGATTTTTCTTACACTTTCTAATTTTCTGAAATAAGATCCTTCTGTATCTTGGTTTGCATATCTGATGTTTATTGTTTTTTTTTTTTTCGGTACATATTTTTCAACAATTTTCTCTAGTATTTTGTACAGTATATCCGTATTTACCTGTATATCATCCCTTACGCATACATTTTCCTTTCTTTGTTCAATTCTGCATTTATTTCTGAACATTTTATATTCTTACTATAGAAATTATATTTTCCATATCCTTCCCATCGTTCTGTGCTTTGTTTATCTCTGCGATCAGTTGCCTTGGAATGGACTATCAATTCTATGAAATTGTGGTCTGAAATTTCTGTGTTATACACTATTATTTCTTTAACATAATTCACCTCAGGCACAGATACTAAATCTAGGACATTGTCCTTTCTTGTTGGAGTGTGGTTTATTTGTTACATATTATGTTCTAATAGCATATCTTGAAGCTTTTCATATTGCCTCTTATCTTCCGCACTACTATTACTCTCTTTTTTATATGTATATTTACAACCACTTTCTTCTATCAGTTCTTTCCAATCCACAAAAGGAAAGTTAAAATCTCCAGATTGGAGAACATTCCAGTCTTTATGGTTTCTACATATATCATCTATTATTTCTATTATAAAGTCAAACTTCTTAGTATTTGGGGGTCTGTAAACTATAATATTCACTGGTTTTTCAAATTCAAATTCTACAGCAATCAATTCACATTCTGTGTTGCTGTGTTTTTCACACACTTTTCCTTGATTTATGTCTCTTCCATATATTGCGGATCCTCTTTGATTCCTATTTGTTTAATAAGATCTATATGTTTGGAAACCCTTTATCTGGTCATCACTGTCAGTCTCTTGGGAATACCATGTTACACTTATATTTACTATATCTATTTTTTCAATTTGGGTTCGTTCTTCTAAGAACTCTATTTACCTTCCAGAGTTAATCGTGACTAAACCCTGTGCATTCAAAACTATTATGGTTTGTGTTTCATCCCCATTATTTAATATTGGTAATAATATGTATTCTCCCATGCTTCCTTCCTGTTCTGATATGATGTTCTTTTCTTTATTTCTCGGAATTCTGCCATTAAAGAATCCAACTTTTCTATTATATTTGTTCTTTTGCTTTCATATTTATTTTTGTGTGTAAACCTGCAATTATC
>NC_090734.1:103708714-103716214 GCF_036898095.1 Palaemon carinicauda
CCTTTGTTGTAAAGAACTTAAGGAAACTACAACAGGCAATGATATTTTCTCCACATTAAGTGAGTACTTAAAATCTGTTGGTTTGACCTGGCAATCGTGTGTTGGGATTTGTACAGATGGGGCACCTGCCATGATTGGCTTAATAAAGGATTTGTGTCATTAGTGAAGAGAGAAAACAGCAGTGTGATAACAACACATTGCTTTCTTCATCGTGAAGCGCTGGTTGCAAAGACAATTAGCAATGATTTAAAATCTGTACTGGTAAAAGTTGTAAAAATGGTGAACTTTATAAAAAGTCAACCGATGAAGTCTCGTCTGTTTACTAAGCTGTGCAAAGAGCTTGAGGCAAAACATTTGAACCTTCTTCTACAGACGGAAGCACGTTGGCTGTCCAGAGGGAAAGTATTGTCACGAGTATGCGAACTGAAGGAAGAGATGCTTAATTTTTTCACTCTTCAACAACAAGAGGAATTCTGTGATTTACTGGCAGATGACACTTGGTGTGCAAAATTGTCTTACTTAGCTGACATCTTTGAACTTTTAAACAAGGTAAATGCCAGCATGCAAGGAAAATCAGAAAATGTTTTATCTTCCACTGATAAAATTAAAGTGCTGAAAGAAAAACTGCAACTGTGGGGTGGCAAAGTAAAGAAGGCAATTTGGACATGTTTTCACATGTTGCAGTAGCAGCAAACTGTGGTGAGATAATACCCATTATTTCCGAGCATCTTGCAGTACTGGAAAAACAACTTCAGCACTATTTCCCAGATATATGCACTGAAAACTATGACTGGATAAGAAACCCATTTGTTGCATCTAAATCTACCCAATCTCAGCTTACCCTCATGGAAGAAGAGCAGTTAGTGGAATTGCGTCATGATCGTGATCTTAAGTTATTGCACATGCAGCTGCCTTTTGACGAATTCTGGGTTCAGATCAAGACTAAGTATCCTCATGTTGCCAAAAAAGCTCTGGTAATGTTAATCCAGTTCTCTACTTCTTACCAAAGTGAGTTGGGGTTTTCTGCTCTAGCAAACATTAAAACTAACAAAAGGGAAAGGCTGAAAACTCTTGAGAAAGAAATGAGACTATGTTGGTCACCATTCAACCCAATGTGAAACGGATCTGTCAGTCACATCAAGCACACACATCTCACTAAAATAGGTGTTTTTTTTCTTCTTTGCTTAAGGGTGATTACCATTTTCTTTTTATTTAGTCTGCATTCATAACTCTACTTCAAATCTTCTAATATGCTCTTTGTATTTCTGCATTTTACGGTAGTGCTGGATTTGGTTTGATTATAGATGATAATAAAAATAATAATAACGTCTAGTGTTTTATATAGCGACGTTTCTCCTTAATGGATTCAAAGCTGCTAGTACAGTAATTATATTCATCAAATAAGTTAATTCATGAGATATGGTGGGGTGGTGAAGAAGGGGTGCCACAGTAATGGTTACATCAGTTTAGGGTGCCATCAACTGAAAAAGATTGAGAACCACTGCTCTATACATATATATATAAATATATATATATATATATATATATATATATATATATATATATATATATATACTTATATAAATAAATATATATATATATATATATATATATATATATATATATATATATATATATATATATATATATATATATATATACTATATATATATATATATATATATATATATATATATATATATATATATATATATATATATATATATATATATATATATATATATATATATATATGTGTGTGTGTGTGTGTGTGTGTGTGTGTTCTTCTGTGTATTTGTGTGAGTGGATTGGGTTCACCGCATTCTAAATGTCACTCGTGTCCAGTATTTTCAAAAGGTATCTAGAAACTAATTATTTTCATTCTTGATATTATAAGGTACACCAGATTTATTCTATATCCACAATGAAATATTAATTTTATCTCCCAAAATCTGAATGTATGCAATAAATTATGCGTAAATGATTTTTTCCGTTCGGTCTTTTGGCTGTGAAGTGAATGGATTAGAGAGTCGTGATAAGTCAAATAATAATAATAATAATAATAATAATAATAATAATAATAATAATAATAATAATAATAATAATAATAATAATAATAATAATTCAAGCAAAATTTGTTTGAAATTTTTCTCTCTTCTACCCTGACACATTCATTTCCAATAATGTGCAAATCATGTTTCATAATATTAATTCTAATGGAACTGGTTGACGCTGAAAGGGGTCCTTGTTTACAAAGAATCTCATCAACAAATGAAATTCATTCATCCATTTTTTAGTCAAATCTTTCAAACTGGAACATTCATGATTTATATCACACAAAAGTTTATGTAGTTATTGAGATAATGCCATAAATACTCAAATTAATAATTTTTCTAATTTTAATGCATAAATAATGACCAATGAAGAGCATCGACATTTTATTGGAACGTTGATTGATGCCTTTATATTAATCACCAATAAATTATTTAGTATAATTCAAATCATAAACTTTCTAAAAATCAATCCAACGAGTAATCATTATACCAAATAGTTATACTTATCATATATTGTCCTATATTATTTCAGTTTCCTGCACAACCTACCTCTAGAGAGGGAAAAAAGATAAGATAATAAATTCACATTATTATTTACAGAAAAAGCTTATAAATGATAAAACTTGCCATTCCATTCAATATCCATATTTAGATATTTTTAGAATTTTTGCCCAATTTGAAAATATGCTTATTTTATTCCAATTTTGTTACTAAAAGTTAATGAATCAGAAAATAATAAATCAAGTGTATTATAAAAAATATTCAATCAAAGTTAAGGAGCTGTTTATTTATTCGCATTTTATTGGTTTTATAATAGAACCATGTGAAGTTTCAATATTTTTTCATTTTTGTATCTTATCATTCGTAATCATTAATCTTATCCTTGAGATTTTTTAAATCTATTTTTTTTTATCACTGAACGCGTAAAATTGCCTCTCTATTCAAATATCGCAAAGCCTTATCCATAAATTGTCTTAAATCATTCCAATCTTGCATTTCCATATCAACCAAAGTCAATGAAAGAAGAAACCTGTTTATTTGCTTATTATCTCACAAATTATTCATATGTTGTAGTAAGATTTCAAACTTTCAATCTTTATTTATCTATTTAATTTTCACCCCTTAGTTTTGAAATTACTAAAACTGCATGGAAGAATAAAATTATCAACTATGACTAATATTTTTATTCATTCCAGTATCATAAAACTTAAATTTTATTTATAGTATATCATAGAGCATGAAAGTCAATGCTTATAGTTCAATAGTATTCAGGTGAAATCCCTTTTATTTTCCATATAAACTTAATCATAAGTTGTAATGAATCCTAAAACAATATATTCATCGTTCTATATATATATATATATATATATATATATATATATATATATATATATATATATATATATATATATATATATATATATATATATATATATGTATATATATATATATATATATATATATATATATATATATATATATATATATATATATATATATATATATATATATATATATATATATATATATAAGTATTTAATACCACAAAGGTGTATAAAAATAAAAAAAAAACAATTTCTTACTAATTCTCATTGTATTCTTTATTATTATTATTATTATTATTATTATTATCAATATTACTTGATAAGCTACAACCCTAGTTGGAGGTAGTAGGACAGAATACCTAATGACATAATGCCTAATGACAAAATGTCTAAGGACAAAATGCCTAATTCCTCAACACGGAAAAATGCCTAATAGACATAATGCCTAATGGACAAAATGCCTAATACTGTATACAAAATGCCTAATGGGCAAAATGCCTTCCAGATAAAATGATCTTATTTAGCATTTTTAAATAAATGATTCGAGATTAGTAAAGATCTTACAGATCATAGAATAGAATCCAATTTTCCGTAAAACTACGAAATCTCTAGAAGAATGGCACCACACTTGTAACAAGAATGTTTCAATAAGAATTATAACAAGGACCCAGCATATCAAATTTATCAGTTATTAACAAATATAAAAGGTTACAGAAAAGGTAGAGTAAGCGACACCGGAGAGACTAGGAGAGGGGGTTACAGGAGGATAAGAGGAGGGTTAGACAGAGGGAGGAAAGGAAAGGGGAGGGACGGGGAACTGTACGCATTCGAATTGCTTCACCTACTTACCCGATTCAAGTGACTTGGGCTTTATTATGACGAGAGTAAATGCTTAATTAATGAGATTTGCCGGGGGATTAAAGTATAAAAAAATTGGGGGAGGTCTATAGAGTGCTGTGTCAAAGTACCATTCTGATAAAGTAATTAGTATGGGGAGATATTTACGAAAAAACACACTATTTTGCCTGAAATGCATAGTAGTTCTCTTTTCTTATCCCTTTTCAGATGTTCTGTCCATTAGTCATTTTGTATGTTAGGCATTTTGTCCATTAGGCATTATGTCTGTTAGGCATTTTGTCCGTGTTGAAGGATTAGGCATTTTGTCCTTAGGCATTCTATCCTTAGGCATTATGTCATTAGGCATTCTGTCTGCTCACGTAGTTGGAAAGGTAGAATACTTTAAGCCCAAGGGCTTTAACAGTGAAAATAGCCCGGTGAAGAAAGGAAATAAGAAAAAACTCCATGAGTGGTTTAAGAACAGTCATAGCTTAAAAATAAATCTTTCATACATAAACTATGAAAAAAAAACTTGAATTTAACAAGAAGATAACTATTTCAAAATAACGAGAGGAAGAGAAACGAGATAGAATAGTGTGTCCAAGTGTACCCTCAAGCAAGAGATCTCTAAACCAAGACAGGGGAAGAACATGGTACAGACGCTGTACCACTACCCAAGAATAGAGAACAATGGTTTGATTTTTGAGAGAGATTCTCTTAGAAGAGCTGCTTATCATAGAAAGAGAGTCTCTTCCACCCTTACCAAGAGGAAAGTAGCTACTGAACAATTACTTTGCACTAGTTAACCTCTTTAATAGAAAAAGAATTGTTTGGTAATTTCAGTGTTATAAAGTGTATGAGGGAAGAGGAGAATATGTGAAGGAAAAGAAAAAAAGATATAATGACCCTTAACCAGAGAGAGGGATCCAACGTGGTACTGTCTGGCCAGTCAAAGGACCCAGTAACTCTCTAGCGGAAATATCTCAACGGATGGCTGGCGTCTTGGCCAACATATTACGTACAAAAAGAATCATTTCTAAACTTGTATTATTGATTAAAACCCCAAATTTATGCTCCTTCTCAATGTGTTGGTTTAGGGGTGTATTTCATATCCCTATAAAAGCATGATATTAAAATCCCCTAATTGTATAGTTATTTTCATCATCCCACCATCACGAAAGAACATAATATGGAGATAACCTACAATTAATCATGAAACTTAATATTTTCGATTCAACCTCGCATTTAAGTATCCACAGAATAATCCGCATGAAACACATAATTACAAATCTCTCTGTTCAAATATTGCTGCAGCTTAATCTCTAGGATTAAACACAAACAGAAATTTAAGATCATAATTGCCAGCGCTTTCAGGGAAAAAATGGATATTGCTCTGTCTAGTTGTAATTACGAATGGTGGCGATGGTACTGGTAGGGGGGAGGTTAATGGGTGCCGATTCTAATATACTGGTATGAAAAAAAACACCGTGTTATTGTTATTTTCATCAAACAATGAAGAGAAATATTATTTATTATTATTATTTTTTATTATTATTATTATTATTATTATTATTATTATTATTATTATTATTGTTGTTGTTGTTGTTGTTGTTGTTGTAGTAATAATAATAATAATAATAATAATAATATTACTAAAAATTATTTTTATTATTAATATTGTTTGACGAACACCTTACAACCAGTAGAAAGGGGTGTTGGGATGTAAATCCTACATTGGAGATACCAAATAAATTTTGCATTGTAAATTTTAGGGTCTTGGTGGCTATGCGGTAACGTCCCCCGACTGGTGAACGCCAAGACTTGTGTTCGGATCTCTCTCAAACTCGTTAATTCCTTTAGTCCACTGCAACCTCACCATCCTTGTGGAGCAATGATGTTAGTTTATGGAGCCTGTAGGTCTATCTGCTGAGTAACCAGCTGACATTGCCTGTCCATCCTTGGTCCTAGCTAGGGTGGAGCATGGACATGGGCGCTGATCATATACATGTATGGTCAGTCTGTAAGCTATTGTCGTGGTTAATAGGGGTAGTATTAGCGTCCTTTGCCTTTGCCATTCATGAGTCCATACCTTCTCAAGACTCCTTTACAGTGACGTAGACATGTCTCTAGTGACCCTATGATTATTGCCACCACTTCTACTTGCATATTCCATAGGGTTTTAAATTTAATTTGCAAGTCTTGTTGCTTTTATTATTATTATTATTATTATTATTATTATTATTATTATTATTATTATTATTATTATTATTATTGTGTGTTTGGGGTTGGGGGGTGTTATTAGGCATAGTATACAGAGACTAGTGGTTTAGTGTTGGATTCTGTGTTGCATCCAGCCTCCAATAGAAGTGTATCACTTTCCTCACTCTATGTGCTGTTTCAAATTGCACGCTCTTTTGCACTAGTTCTGAAGATATAATGGCTCATACCTTCTCAAGAATATTTTTTCAATGGCTTGCATATGGCCCCTATTATTCTTAAGATTATTGGCAGCACTTCTACCTGCATATTCCATAGTCTTTTTTGTTTAATTTTTAGGTCTTAGCACGTTTTAATTTTCTCTCTCCTCTTATCTTCCACTCTTGAGTCCCACGGTACTGTGACATTTATGAATGATGTTTTTTTTTCGTTTTGTATCCCCCTTATACTGTAGTCCCAGAGTAGTTTAGCCTGATCACTTTCCAATACAGCTTAAGGTTGATGTTCTTACCATTTGTTGCTGCATTTTATTTAATATTTCCTAAAGGGACGCCAATGTCACTGTATCATGGTTTTTCTTATATTGATTCTGAACATGTGCTGAACAATCACTGACGATTTAATTGATGGTTTGTTCTTTTACCATATTTTTCCAGCACTTTGACAAGATATCATTTCCGTCTATAGCTCTTTGAATATATCTTGTTATTAAGGACTGTTATTTTTCGGCCATTATGATCCCTTCAGTTTCCTTCTCAGTTCTCCTCTCTGTAGCCACTGCTATGTGCCCTTACTGCCCAGTTTTTAAACTATATTCAGGAGTTTTCAAGGCATACGTTTTCTTGTTTTTCTTGTTCACCTCCTTTTATACTTCTGGGGGCTTTTCCTCCTTCATTAAGTTTTCTTGTCGTGCACTCATCTTCATTAGCCATAAAGTACTGTCCTAGAGCACAACTTTCGATGTTGATAGTCCTCTATACTAATTAGTCAGTGTCCTTTCTCACTTTTTGGAATATAGAGCCTCTCAAAATTCATTCTGGAGGGCAATGCTTGGTGCTTGTTCATTA
>NC_090734.1:103721214-103728714 GCF_036898095.1 Palaemon carinicauda
TAAGTCCAAGGAGGACCCATGGAAGCTGAGTAAACCAGTTGCAATCCTTGCAGCGGGACATCAAAGCTGCTTTGAGGGTGCGATGAAAACGTTCAACCATTCCATTGGCAGCGGGGTTGTAGGCCATTGTCTGATGTAGGGTGATGCCCAGGGTATTCGCTAAAGACGTCCACAATTGAGAGGTGAAAGTGGTTCCCCTGTCAGAAGTAATATGCTCAGGGATACCGAATCTTGAAATCCATCCAGAGAGTAAGGCAGATGTACATGAGGCGGACGTTGTAGTTTCCATGGGAATGGCTTCAGGCCAACGAGTGGAGCGGTAACGATGTCCTTGTGATGTGGGTAGGGGCCTACAACGTCAACGTGAATGTGCGCGAAATGACGCGGAGGTAGAGGAAAGGTGCCCACTCCTGAATCCGTGTGTCGATGTACTTCGGAAGTTTGGCAAGAAGTACAGGCGCGGGCCCAATCTTTAGCATCCTTAGAAATGCCGTGCCAAATGAACTTTGCCTTCAGCAGCTGTGTAGTAGAATGGCACAAGGGATGTGAAAGGCCGTGAATGAAATCAAACACCTGTTGGCGCATGGGAGCAGGAATCCAAGTTCGCGGTCTACCAGTACTGACGTCACAGAGGGTGGTGTTGGAGTCTTCAAGGGGAAAGTCTTCCCAACGGAGGGACGTGCAGGATGTCCTACATGCTTGATACTCTGGATCCTGTCGTTGGGCTTCAGCCAGGGCATTGTAATCCAATCCCAGTTGAACGGCAGCCAACGTGTTTCTTGACAGGGCATCGGCAACGGGATTCATTTTCCCAGTGACGTATTGGAGAGTGCATTTGTATTCATTCACAGCGGAGAGATGTCGGCGTTCACGGGCGGACCAGGCATCAGACTGTCGAGTGAAGGCGTGCACCAGAGGCATGTGGTCCGTGCGAATGACGAAGGGCGTACCTTCTAAGAAATGGCGAAAGTGTCAGACAGCCAAGTGCACCGCCAGCAATTCTCGATCGAAGGTAGAATAACCCGATTTTGCCTTGGACAGTTTCCTGCTGAAGAAGGCCAATGGGGGGGGGGGGGGTGGCGAGCCTTTGACCACCTGCTCGAGTACTGCACCAATAGCGACGTCGCTGGCATCGGCGGAGAGAAGGAGAGGGGCATGTGGGATAGGAAAAGTGAGAGCCGCAGCAGTTAATAGGGCCTTCTTTGCATTGCAGAAGGCTGCTTCTTGAAGGGGACTCACTTCAGGTCCTTCGGCTTGGCCTTAAGGGAGGTGTAGAGGGGAGCAAGAGTGGCGGCAATGACTGGCAGAAAACGGTGATAATAGTTGATCATGCCCAAGAATTCCTGCAGAGCTTTGACAGTCGAGGGCACGGGGAAATTCCGAACGGCTGCTACCATCTCAGGGAGGGGGTGGACACCTTCAAGAGTGATGCGGGGCCCTAAGAACGATACTTCGTTGGCGCCAAAGGTACACTTGTCGTACCGGACTACAAGGCCGTTTTGATGAAGGCGGTCAAGCACAATGCGCAGGTGACGGAGGTGTTCCTCTTTTGAGGAGGAGAACACAAGTATGTCGTCCACATAACATACACAGAAAGGGAGGTCCCCTTCAATGCCATCCATGAGACGTTGAAACGTTGCCCCAGCATTACGAAGGCCAAAACAGGAGTAATTGAACGTGTAAGTACCAAACGGAGTGGTGATGGCAGTCTTGGGGATGTCTTCTGGGTTCATAGGCACCTGATAATACCCCTTCAGGAGGTCGCGCGTAGAGAAAACCTTCGCTTTGTGCAGATAGGAGGTCACGTCGGGAATGTTTGGGAGGGGGTAGTGATCCGGTTCTGTTTTCATGTTCAGGCGCCTGTAATCCCCGCATGGACGGAGGGAGCCGTCTTTCTTCAGAACGATGTGTAAGGGCGACGACCATGGGCGGGAGGCCTTTTGGCAAAGGCACATTCTCTCCATTTCGGCGAACGTCTGTTTGGTGGCTGCCAATCGTTCTGGTGCCAGACGTCTGAATTTTGCGAAGACTGGGGGTCCCATCGTCTTGATATGGTGATAAATACCGTGCTTGGCAGGAACCGTGGGCGTTTGGCGAAGTTCTGGACGGAAAACTTCCGGATACGACGTGAGGAGGTGGGCGTAGGCATCCGTGTGTGCGCTGATGTGGAGAGCAAGGTTAGAGGGGGTGGGTTGAAGAGGTGTCGACAAGTACGTGTCTGCGTTGACCAATCATCGGTGGGCGACATTGACCAGAAGGTGGAAATGAGAGAGGAAATCCGCACCGAGGATTGACATTGTGACGTCAGCAACGAGAAACTTCCGATTGAATTTACCGTTTCCGAACGATAATGTGAGGTTCTCGTAACCGTAGGTGGGTATCGCAGATTCAATGGCATCTACTAAGCGGACGTCGGCAGATGTAGACAGACTACGTCGTGCCTTGAAGAGTTTCCTTGGCAAAAGAAAACGACAAGCACCCGTGTCTACCAAAAATTGCACACCCGTTCCTGCATCCCGTAAAGAGAAAAGATTAGAAACATGGGAGGCCACCGCCACAAGCGATGGCCTACTCATACGTTTTTTGGCCACTGACAATCCTTTGCACATTTCTTCGCGGTTGCCCCGAATCTGAAGTGGTAGTAGCATAACTGCGGCTGGTGGGAGGTAGTAAGTGGCTGTAGAAGTCGTTCATTGGGGCGCGAGCGATTGGTGGGTGGTGGGCGGCTTTGTCGCCACTTCGGCACGTCACGGGGTAGGCGTGTATGTCCTACTGCATTCATGTCAGATTCGGTTGACATTGAATAGGCATCGTCGTCGTCAGGGGTGGAGGCGTTGATGGAGGTCTTGAAGTGGCTGTCCATAAGGGCGTCGGCTTTGGTCATCAAGTCTTTTATGAGTAAACTATCGACATCGGGTATGGCAGCGCGTACAGGTTCGGGTAAACGGTGTATCCAAAGGGCACGAAGTAGGTTCACCTCATGAGGAGAGCCGTCTGCGGCAGGTTGAAGGCGAGCGATACTGGTCATTTCCCTGAGGGCAAGCGAAGCCCTTTGGTCCCCCAACGGTTGTTGCGAGAGCTGAAAAAGCTTTGCTATACGGGCGGCTGGCGACGGCGAGTACTGCTGCAAAAGGTATGTTTTGAGGGCGTCATACGCTATTGGGTGTCTCCTTGTTCACAAAGCCAGTCGGATATTTCTGGGAAGGTGTCCTCGGGTATCGCCGCGAGAACATAATCCGCTTTGGTGGTTGAGCGAGTCACACCCCTGATACGGAAGTGGACTTCAGCGCGTTGAAACCAAGCAAACGCCTCTACGGTGGCGAACGGTGAAAGTATCAATAGGGCGGCCACAGCGCCAAATGCTGTAGTAGAGTCCGTCTCCGTCATAGTACCAACGATGGAGGGGCGAGGGAGGGGGGGGGTGTAAGGCAGTTTGAGCGAGTCGACTTCCGGGGTCACCAATGTGACGGCGCCGAGGAAGGTTGTGAACTCAAAGGCAGGTTGGAAACGACTGAGTTATTTTATTGTAAAACTCTCTCCTTATATACAAAACCTCAAGGCAAGAGGACATAACAAGTTCACAAGACAGACAATATTGCAGAGGAAAAACCAGACATGAATTTTCATGTTCGTTTTAGTGCGAGGGAAGAGCGAAGATACAAGCATAATATATACAAAAGGAATTATGTACAATTGTGTGAAACACGGTTGGTACAAAGCTACGCACATTCGCACGCAATTATATGACGAATCCATCAAGAGGAAAAATTTTCCAAAAGGAAGAATTTCTTTTGAACACGTGAAGATGGGATATTTCGTATTGCTGGCTGCAAATGCAATATCTCCCCTGAGTAAATAACGGACGTCAGTTTCTCCACACGGAAATATGTCCAAATATCTGCCATGGAGCAAGACGGGCCGAGAAGAATAAACCCTGATCAATATCTGACGAAAAATCTAATTCTATGCAATTCACTTCAAAGTTTGATGCTTGAATTAGGGAATTGCTGTCGGTTCTGAAAAAGTGGATAGGCACTTCTTGAGTATCTTATGTATTTTGAAGGAGGTTCCGATATCTCACTAATTGGAAAGGATTATAAACACTCACACACACACAAACAAACACACACACACACAAACAAACACACACACACACATACACACACACATATATATATATATATATATATATATATATATATATATATATATATATATATATATATATATATATATATATATATATATATATATATATATATATATATGTGTGTGTGTGTTTATATGTATATATACGTATGTATATATATATATATATATATATATATATATATATATATATATATATATATATATATATATATATATATATATATATATATATATATATATATATATATATATATATATATATATATATATATATATATTAAAGTATACTGGTTCTATTATTAAATGCAATATTATCTATATACATATATATATATATATATATATATATATATATATATATATATATATATATATATATATATATATATATATATTTATATGTATAAATATATATATATATATATATATATATATATATATATATATATATATATATATATAAATATATATATGTATATATATATATATGTATAAATAAATAAATATATATATATATATATATATATATATATATATATATATATATATATATATATATATATATATATATATATATATATATATACATATTGATAGATTATATCGCATTGAATAATAAAACTAATATACTTAAAAATAACAAGAAAGGAAAAAGAGAATATTTATATTTGTTGTACACATCCCTCAATATTTTTGTGTCAGTTCAATGAGGCTGGTAAGGCAAAAACATACATTATTTCCCCACCACTGACACCGCTGAAGATGTAGCAATGTTGTCGATGAAAGCCAATATAGAATGATATTGTCAATATTTGCTTAAAATATAACCTTTTCCCGGAGAAGGCTTTTATGGTGTTTTCCAATATCCTGCTTCATTACTATAACTCTATCAGATTCTTGTGTATTCGCCCGAGAACAAAGTTGCGGATACTGAAATTTGCTATTGATGTGGAAAATTTAAGCTTTGAATTCGTATGAATTTATACTTAAGAGGAAAGGCCTTAAATGGTCATAGCTTAAAGTGTTAAGTTAATATCTGAAGGCATCGAATACCAATGGAATTGTTCATCGAAGTCTCGTCTGAAGTATTCCAATAGTTGCGTTTTAGCGTTATGATCCGATGAAAAAGCATCTCACAGCAACAACTACGAGAAAACTAGAATTAATGATAACAGTTATGATAATAATAAAAAAAAAAAAAGGGTGTAGGAGTAATCAGAGGTTTCAGGCCTTAGCCAATGAATAATGTAAAACTTTCCTTATTCCTTTGTCGACCATGAATGAATTTCCTGTATAATAATAGCAATAACATAAAAAATCTGGATCCTTGTCCAGAACAACTACAAAATTGAGGGTATTTTTCCACAGAAAAATACCTAATCGCTTTTTTAATTTAGTGAAAATCTGGCAAGAGGTTTTGACGTAATCGTACTATCAGACAAGTGAACATATACACAAATAAATAAACACAAGTAATTTTAAATCCTCTTTCGAGGATGTAATAATAATAATAATAATAATAATAATAATAATAATAATAATAATAATAATAATAATAATAATAATAATAATAATTATAATAATATTTTCATGCAAATTTAATTTCTCTTCTGCCCTGACACATTCATTTTCAATAATGTGCAAATTTTGTTTCTCAATATTCAGTCTAATGGAACTGGTTGACCCGGAAAGGGTTTGTCATTTAGCAAAAATCTCATCAAAGAATCAAATTCATTCATCTAATTCTAAGCCAAACAATTTTAAACTGGAACATCCATGGTTTATATCACACAAAATTTACTGTAGTTAATGATATAATGCCAAAAGGTCTTAATTTCATAATGTTTTTTTTTCTTTTTAATTAATTTTCATGACTAAATAATTACCATAGAGGAGTGTTGAGAATTCATTGGAACGTTGATTGATGCCTTCTTATTAATCATCAATAATTTATTTCGTATAATTCAAATCAAATTTTCTTAAAGTCCCTCAACCTAGTAATCATTATACCCAATAATTACAATTATCATATATTGTTATATATTATTCCAATTTCCTGCACAGCCTATCTCTAGAAAAGGAAAGAAAGGATAAGATATTAAATTCACACAATTATTTACCAAAATAATGATGAAACTTGACATTGTATTCAATCTCCATATTTAGATATTCTTTTGAATTTTACTGCTATTTGAAAATCTGGTTATTTCTTTCCCATTTTTGTACCAAATTTAATGAAAATTATGAATTTAGTGTATTATTATAATATTCAGTGAAATACAAGTCACTATTCTTTATTCTTATCTAATTGATTTTAAGAATAGAATCATGTAAATTTACTATATATGTATCTTTTTATACCACTCTTGATCATAAATATTATCCTTAAGATGTTTAAAATCTATTTTTTTTTCCGAAATATTCGTATTAAACTATCATAAAAATTACTATATTATATCTCGTAAAATCCATTATTCTTTTTAATTCATTTTAAATAAACATTTATGGTATATAAAAAAAAGTTATTTTCTCTTTACTAGATTCCCTTTCTATTCAAATATCACATAGCCTTATCCATAATACGTGTTATTATACCATAAAGCATGAAACTCAATGCTATTAGTTCAATTACATTCAAATAATGCCCCTTTTATTTTCCACATAATCTTAATCAAATGCTGTAATGAATCTTGAAACTGTATATTCATCGTTTCTCGATATAATTCTAATCTCCCAAAAGTGTATAAGGAATTAAAAACCACAATTTCATACTCATTCCCATTATTATTATTTTTTGGGGGGTATAACTATTATTATTATTATTATTATTATTATTATTATTATTATTATTATTATTATTATTATTATTATTATTATTATTACTTGATAAGCTACAACCCTAGATAGAAAGCTAAGATGCTATAAGCCCAAGGGCTTCAGCAGTAAAAATAGTCTGGCGTAAAAAAATTAAGAAAAAAAAACTACAGGCGAGGTTTCAGAACAATTATAGCATTAAAATAAATCTTTTATACATAAACTATAAAAACTTTAAAAGATAAAAAACAATTTCAAAATAACGAGAAGAAGAGAAACGAGATAGAATAGTATGCCCAAGTGTACCCTCAAGCAGGAGATCTCTAACCCAAGACATGGGGAGACCATGGTTCAGAGGCTATGGCACTACCTAAGAATAGAGAACATTAGTTTGATTTTGGAGAGTCCTTCTCCTTGAAAAGCTGCTTACCATGGCTAGAGAGTCTCCTCAACCTTTACCAAGAGGAAAGTAGCCACTGAACAATTACTGTGCAATAGTTAACCTCTTGATAAGAATTGTTTGGTAATTTCAGT
>NC_090734.1:103733714-103736214 GCF_036898095.1 Palaemon carinicauda
AATAATGTGCAAATTATATATCACAATATTCAGTCTAATGGAACTGGTTGACGCGGAAAGGGTTCGTCATTTAGCAAAAATCTCAACAAAGAATTAAATTCATTCATCTAATTTTAAGCCAAACAATTTTAAACTGGAACATCCATTGTTTATATCACACAAAATTTACTGTAGTTAATGATATAATGCCAAAAGGACTAAATTTCATAATGCTTTTTTTTTTTAAATTAAATTTCATGCCTAAATAATTACCATAGAGGAATGATGAGAATTTATTGGAACGATGATTGATGCCTTCTTAATAATCATCAATAATTTATTTGGTAGAATTCAAATCATAAATTCTCTAAAAGCCCCTCCACCTAGTAATTACTATACCCAATAATTAGTTATCATATATTGTGTTATATTATTTCAATTTCCTGCACAGCCTATCTCTAGAAAAGGAAAGAAAGGATAAAATATTAAATTCATATCATTATTTACCGAAATTAGCTGATAAATGATGAAAATTGACATTCTATTCAATCTCCATATTTAGATATTCTTAAAATCTTACTGCTATATGAAACTCTGCTTATTTCATTCCCATTTTTGTACCAAAATTAATTAATCGGAAAATTATAAATTGAGTGTATTATTATAATATTCAGTGAAATGTAAGTAGCTGTTCATTATTCTTATCTAATTGATTTTAAGAAGAGAATCATGTAAATTTTCAGTATTTGTCATTTTTTTTATATCACTCTTAAACATAAATCTTATCCGTAAGATCTTTGAAATCTATTTTTTTTTCTCCGAAATATTCGTATTAAACTACCATCATAATTACTATATTATAACTCGTAAATTCCATTATTCTTATTATATTATTTTGAATAAACATTTATATTATATAAGAAAGTTATACTCTCTTTACTATATTGCCTCTATACAAATATCAAAAAGCCTTATCCATAAGATGTTTTAAAGTACTCCAATCTTGCATTTTCATATCAACCAAAGTCAATGGAAGAGGAAATTCTTTTATTTGCCTATTATCTCAGGAATTCATTCATACGTTGTTGTAAAATTTTCAACTTTCAATCTTTACTCATCGGTTTAATTATCGACTCTCAATTTTCAAATTACTAGTATTGTAGGGAAGATTAAATTCGTTAATTATGACCGGTATTTTTTTTTTTATTCATTCCAATATCACATAACATATTTGTAATATAACATAAAGCATGAAACTCAATGCCTTTAGTTCAATTGTATTCAAATGATGCCCCTTTAATTTTCCACATAAACATAGTCTAATATACATCTAATCTCCCAAAAGTGTAAAATGAATTAAAAAAACCCAATTTCCTACTCATTTCCATTGATGTTTTTTTTTTTTCTTTTTTTTTCTTTTTTTGGGGTATAATTATTATTATTATTATTATTATTATTATTATTATTATTATTATTATTATTATTATTATTATTATTACGGGCTAAGCTACAACCCTAATCAGAAAGCTAGGATGCTATAAGCCTAAGGGCTTCAACAGTGAAAATAGCCCGGTAAAAAAAAAAAAAAAAACTACAGGAGAGGTTTAGGAACAATTATATCATCAAAATAATTTTTTATACATAAACTATAAAAAAACTTTAAAAGAGGAAAGCAATTTCAAAATAACGCGAGGAAGAGAAACGAGGTATTAATAGTGTGCCCAAGTGTATCCTCAAGCAGGAGATCTCTAACCCAAGACATGGTGAGACCATGGTAAAGAGGCTATGGCACTACCCAAGACTAGAAGACATTGGTTTGATTTTGAAGAGTCCTTCTCCTAGAAGAGCTTCTTACCATAGCCACTGAACAATTACTTTGCACTAGTTAACCTCTTGATAAGAAATATTGTTTGGTAATTTCAGTATTATCAAGTGTATGAGGAAAGAGGAGTATATGTAAAAAAGACAAAAAAGTAAAATAAGCCGTAATCAGAGAATGGGATCGAACGTAGTACTGTCTGGCCAATCAAAGGACCCAGTAACTCTAGCAGAAGTATCTCAACGGACGGCTGGTGTCTTGGCCGGCCTATTACATCCAAAAGAATTATATCTAAAACTGAATTAAAGATTAAAAACCCTAAATTTATGTTCATTCTCAACGTGTTATTCTTAAGGGGTATTTCATATTCCGAAAACAGTATATGAGATTAAAAACCACAATTGTATACATATTCTCATCATCCCACCAAAAAAAAGAAAAAAAAAACATAATATGCATATTAATTAATCATAAAACCTTGTATTTCGATTCAACCTCGCATTTAAGTATCCGCAGAATAATCTGCATGAAACACACTTACAAATCTCTCTGTTCAAATATTGCAGCAGCTTAATCTCTAGGATTAAACACAAACGGAAATTTAAGATCATAATTGCCAGCGCTTTCAGGGAAAAAATGGATATTGCTCTGTCTAGTTGTGATTACGAATGGTGGTGATGGTACGGGTAGGGGGAGGTAGGT
>NC_090734.1:103741214-103743714 GCF_036898095.1 Palaemon carinicauda
TGTGAATTTTCAATATTTTTCCTTTTTTTATCTCATCATTCGTAATCATAAATGGTATCCTTGAGATTTTTTAATTATTTTTTTATCACCGAAATATTCTTATTAAACTATCAATTAAAATTACGATATTATAACTCGTAAAATTGCCTCTATTCAAATATCGCAAAGCCTTATCCCTAAATTGTCTTAAATCATTCTAATCTTGCATTTCCATATCAACCAAAGTCAATGAAAGAAGAAAAGTATCACAAAACTTAAATTTTATTTATAATATATCATAGACTATGAAAGTCAATGCTTGTAGTTCAATAGCATTTAGGTGAAATCCCTTTTATTTTCCATATGAATTTAGTCATATGTTGTAATGAATCCTAAAACTATATATTCATCGTTTTGTATATATATAGTATATATATATATATATATATATATATATATATATATATATATATATATATATATATATATATATATATATATATATATATATATATATATATATATATATATATATATATATATATATATATATATATATATATATATATATATATATTTAAACACAATTTCTTAATAATTCTCATTGTATTGTTTATTATTATTATTATTATTATTATTATTATTATTATTATTATTATTATTATTATTATTATTATTATTATTATTATTATTATTATATAAGCTACAACCCTAGTTGGAAAGGTAGAATGCTATAAGCCCAAGGTGAAGATAGGAAATAAGAAAAAACTCCGAGTGGTTTAAAAACCATAATAGCTTTAAAATGAATCTTTCGTACGTAAACTATGAAAAAAAAAACTTGAATTTAACAAGAGGATAACTATTTCAAAATAACGAGAGGAAGAGAAACGAGATAGAATAGTGTCCCCAAGTGTACCCTCAAGCAAGAGATCTCTAACCCAAGACAGGGGAAGAACATGGTACAGACGCTGTGCCACTACCCAAGAATAGAGAACAATGGTTTGATTTTTGAGAGTGATTCTCTTAGAAGAGCTGCTTACCATAGAAAGAGAGTCTCTTCCACGCTTACCAAGAGGAAAGTAGCTACTGAACAATTACTTTGCACTAGTTAACCTCTTTAATAGAAAAAGAATTGTTTGATAATTTCAGTGTTATAAAGTGTATGAGGGAAGAGGAGAATATGTGAAGAAAAAGAAAAAAGATATAATGACCCTTAACTAGAGAGAGGGATCCAACTTAGTACTGTCTGGCCATTCAAAGGACCCAGTAACACTCTAGCGGAAATATCTCAACGGATGGCTGGCGTCTTGGCCAACCTACTACCTACAAAAAGAATCATTTCTAAACCTGTATTATGGATTAAAAACCCAAATTCATTATCTTTCTCAATGAGTTCGTTTGGTGTGTATTTCATATCCTTAAAACAGTATGATATTAAAAACCCCAATTGTATAGTTATTTTCATCATCCCACAACCACAAAAGAACATAATATGGAGATAACCTATAATTAATCAGAAAACCTAATATTTTCGATTTAACCTCGCATTTAAGTATCCACAGAATAATCAGCATGAAACATGATTGCCTATCTCTCTGTTCAAATATTGCAGCAGCTTAATCTCTAGGATTAAACACAAACAGAAATTTAAGATCATAATTGCCAGCGCTTTCAGGGAAAAAATGGATATTGCTCTGTCTAGTTGTAATTACGGATGGTGGCGAGGGAACGGGTGGGGGGGGGGAGGGTTATTGGGTGCCGATTCTAATATACTGATATGAAAAAAAGACAGTGTTATTGTTATTTTCATCAAACAATGAAGAGAAATATTATTATTATTATTATTATTATTATTATTATTATTATTATTATTATTATTATTATTATTATTATTATTATTGTTGATGTTGTTGTTGTTGTTGTTGTAATAATAATAATAATAGTAATAATAATAATAATAATAATAATAAACAAACAGTAATAATCATAACATTACCAAAAATTATTTTCATTATTAATATTGTTTGACGGACACCTTACAACCAGTGGAAAGGGGTGTTGGGATGTAAATCCTACATTGGAGATACAAAATAAATTTTGCACTGTAAATTTTAGGGTCTTGGTGGCTATGCGGTAACGTCCCCGACTGGTGAACGCCAGACTTGTGTTCGGATCTCTCTCAAACTCGTTAATTCCTTTGGTCACTGCAACCTCACCTTCCTTGTGAGCAATGAAGCTAGTTTATGGGAGCCTGTAGGTCTATCTGCTGAGTAACCAGCTGCCATTGCCTGTCCCTCCTTGGTCCTAGCTAGGGTGGAGCGTGGACTTGGGTGCTGATCTTATTCATGTATGGTCAATCTGTAGGGCAATGTCCTGGTTAATAGGGTAATAATAGCGTCCTTTGCCTCTGCCATTCGCTAGTCCATACCTTCTCAAGACTCCTTTACAGTGACGTAGACATGTCTCTATTGCCCCTTTGATTATTCCCACCACTTCTACTTGCATATTCCATAGGGTTTTA
>NC_090734.1:103763714-103766571 GCF_036898095.1 Palaemon carinicauda
TTGAATGACCCTCGTGCACATTTCTGTAATTATTAACGAATGTATTTCAGCCGACGGAAGGTAACGTAAATCGCCATTAGCCTGAAAGTATGCCTAGCCACGCAGAGAGAGAGAGAGAGAGAGAGGAGAGGAGAGAGAGAGAGAGGAGAGAGAGAGAGAGAGAGAGAGAGAGAGAGAGAAAGTTTGTCTTTTGTTGCGTATGCATGGGTGGGAGAGAGGGAGATGAAGGAGATGCATAATGTTGCGTATGTTTGCAGAGAGAGAGAGAGAGAGAGAGAGAGAGAGAGAGAGAGAAGAGAGAGAGAGAGAGAGCCTTATTGTCTTATTATTTGTTTGGGTTCCCCCAGGTCCCTCAGTGTGAGGCACCTCGTATATCCACCAGAGAGTTGCTAATGCATCTTCCGGTGTATTTTGCATCTTCAGTCTTAGATGTCTGGATGCATCTTAGGTATCTATCGAGCTTATTCTTGAACACATCTACGCTCACTCGTGATATGTTTCTTAGATGAAGCTGGCAGCACATTAAATAGTCGCTGCATTATCGATGCTGGTGCGTAGTGGATTAATGTCCTGTGCGCCTTTCTTAGTTCACCTGGAATATTTTTTGGCACTATTAATCTACCTCGGCTTGCTCTTTCTGATATTTTAAGCTCCATGATGTTTTCAGTAATTCCTTCTATTTTGCTTCCATGCTTGTATTATCATATAGCGTTCTCTTCTCCTTTCTAGACTGTATAGTTTTAAAATTGCAGTCTTTCCCAGTAGTCAAGGTCCTTAACTTATTCTATTCTAGCAGTATAGGACCTTTGTACACTCTCTATTTGCGCAATATCCTTTTGGTAGTGTGGGGTACCATATTACATTGCAGTACTTGAGTGTACTACGTACATAAGTTTTGTAAAGCATAATCATGTGTTCAGCTTTTCTTGTTTGAAAGTGTCTGAGTAACATTCCCCTTTTTGCTTCACATTTAGCCAACAGTGTTGCTATTTGGTCGTTGCATAAAATATTCCTATTTAACATTACACTAAGGTCTTTAATTGTCTTCCTTGTTCGTGATTGTCTCATTATTAGGTCCCTTGTATGCATACATCATTCCTGCTCTGTTTCCATAATTTATTGATTCAAATTTATCGGAGTTAAATACCATCCTATTTATCTCCCGCCCATTCATATATTTTGTTTAGATCTCTTTGTAGTGAGTTTCCTATACTCATCACAAGTAATTTCTCTACTTATTCTTGTGTCTTTGGCGAAACTTCTCACTAAGGAGTTTTCAACATCACAGTCTGTCTGAGATCATAATAACAAATAGCAGTGCAGCTGATACCGTTACCCTTGTGGCACACACCACGATATTACCTGATCTTCATCTGATTTCTCGTCATTTGCAACCACTATCTGTTTTCTGTTTTGCAGGAATTTTTTTTACACATTTTCCTATCTTTCCCACAATATTATGCTTTCCTCATTTTTTTCTCCCAATATGTTATGGTCTACCTTGTCAAAGGCTTTTGCAAAATCTAGATAGATCACATCTGTGTCTTTTTCATTTATCATATTTTTGTATATGTTTTCATAGTGTGCTATCAGTTGGGTCTATGTACTTTTCCAGGCACGAAACCGTGTTGACCCATATTAAACAAATTATTTTTGACCAAATGGTTCATTATTTTCTTTTTTATTACCCTCTCATACACTTTCATAATATGAGATGTTAGACTAACAGGTCTATAATTGCTTGCCTCTAGTCTTGATCCACTTTTGAAGATAGGGGTTATATAAGCTAATTTATGTTTAACATATATTTCTCTCATATCTACACTTTGTCTTAGCAGTATTTCAACCGGCTTCGCGATAGTGTTTGTAGTTTTTCTTAACAAAATTGCTGGAACCTCCATCTGGTCCGGCTGCCGATCCATTTCTCAATTTCATTTATAGCCTTGACAATATCTGCTTCATTAATATCTAAATCCGTTATATATTCAACATTTTCTTCTCTCATTTCTGTTTCATTATTCTCATTCGCAATTCTTGGCATGAACTCGCTCTTATATTTCTCTGCTAATATGTTGCATATTTCCTTTTTTTCATTCGTTAGCCGTCCTTCAATTCTTAGGAGGGCCTACTTCTATTCAACCTTTATTCATCTTTTTTGCATAAGAGTAAAGTACTTTGGGGTTTCTTTTTATATTTTGAAGTGTCCTTTCTTTTAAGTCCCCTCTTTTTCATTTTTTTTCGACTGTATAATCTTTTGATCTGCATATTTTATCTTACATTTTATTTCCCTCATTTTCCACACATTTTTTTCTTTTGCAAGATTTTTCTTCCACTTTCTAATTTTCTGAAATAAGAGCCTTCTGTCTCTTGGTATGCACGTCTTTTGTTCATTTTTTTTTTTCGGTACATATTTTTCAACAATTTTCTCCAGTATTTTGTACAGTATGTCCGTATTTACCTGTATACTATCAATTACAAATACATTTTTTCCATTCTTTATTCAGTTTTTCATTTATTTCTGACCATTTTATATTCTTACTGTAAAAAATCATATTTTCCATTTCCTTCCCAAAGTTTTGTGCTTTTATTAATTCTGCGACCCCTTGCTTTGGAATGAACTATCAATTCTATGACATTGTGGTCTGAAATTCCCGTGTTATACACTATTATTTCTTTAACATAATTCACCTCATTCACAAATACTAGATCTAGGACATTTTCCTTTCTTGTTGGAATGTGGTTTATTTGTTGCATATTATGTTCTAATAGCATATCTTGAAGCTTTCAAATTGCCTCTATCTTCTGGGCTACTATTACTATCTTTTTCATATGTATACATACAACCACTTTCTTCTAT